>NW_024609834.1:1415000-1677500 GCF_018296145.1 Oncorhynchus tshawytscha
GGTAGGCACCATCCGTTATATCCACAGTCGTTTCTAGCTGTCACTTTAGTGTTCCGTTCCTTACATTTTGCATCATTCCATTGCATCGTCAGTTTACCTGTCTTTTCTCTGTCACGTTCCTGTGGTTGTTCCTGAGGATTGCTAGCAATAGTGGATCATACAGTATTAGTCTAACTTATTAGAAGTTGTGCAATAATTTGGGACATGTAGCCTATTTGAATCATTATGGAACACAGATCATTTGTAGCAGTTTAAACCTGGAGCCTTGCACAGGGTTCAGGACAACTGGACTTTTGTCATCAAAGTTCCATGATTAGTGAGGATTACTAGGGTTTATTTATAGGACTACTGTTCAACCCTTATTGTACACTTTTCTCACCTTCCAATATTTCCTGGCTTGAACAATTGAATATGTCAACTTTCAGGACAAGTCAAACCACTGTATTTTTGATTCACCAATATATTTCGCACTAAAGGCTCTCCAAACCTGTGTTTTTATTCATAAAAATGTCATAACCCTAAATAATATATAAGATCATTTTTCAATATACCAATTTGTGCTGAAAAGGAGACGAATATATGTCTATTTACATGGCTTTCTTTCATTGATCCCTAATATTCTGAACCGTTCTGTCCATATTTAGTTAGATTTAGTTAGATGTAAAATTGGGCGACTAAGATCTCCTCAACAAATATGTCAAAATGAATGACAGATTCCATTAGTTATTTAAAAATAAATCTGACTTTTGAGGAAGCATATATTGGCCATGGGTTTTCAAGCAAAGGTACAAAGGTACATCTCCGTCCCAGTCTCAGGTCTTTTGCAGACTCCATCAGGTTTTCTTAAATGTCGTTCCACTTCATGATTGTGTCCCACTTGTTGTTGATTCTTCACAAAAAAATACAGTTTTATATCCTTATGTTTGAAGCCTGAAATGTGGCAAAAGGTCGCAAAGTTCATGGGGGCCGAATACTTTCGCAAGGCACTGTATATGGAAAATCTAGTTTTCGACTGCACTGAGCCTTTAATCAATCAGATGTTTTATATGAATAAAGACTTGCTAAAGTGCCAATATTCAGCATTTTGACATGTCCCTCTGTGCACTCTCCGTGACTTCTAGGAAGATTTTAACCCACTTAACCCCAACATTTCTCCAAGTTTTCACCATCATTGTAAAGTTATTTTGTTGCTTTGACAAAATCATTACTAAAGATGATTATTTGTGTCATGTGATTAGTGATTCATTTACATATGTCCCTCATTTTAAAGCTGCAATATGCAACTTTTTGGAAGTACTGACCAAATTCACATAGAAATGTGAGTTATACATCTTTCATTCTCATTGAAAGCAAGTCTTAGAAGCGGTAGATATGCTCTATGTGCACTATTTCTATGCTTTCCCATTCTCTGCATTTTTTCCTTTCGGTATGGCACAGAAGCTCCAAACAGCTGAAAATACAATATTTTGGGATATTGAAATGATGTTTCACAGCGGTTTGGATGGAGTGTAGCAGTCAGACGTCTGTTTTGTCTGGTCTTGTCCTGTCCCTTGTATTTATTTTTCTTGATATATATTTTGTATGTATTTTTAATCTCAAATTCCATCTACTGACTGAACATACTCTCCTGCAACCCGACTCGCCCAATGTGGTACAGATCTACTATTTTTTACACTTTAGAACCGGAACCCCCATCAGGAGCTAGCCAGCTAACTAGCTACTAGCTAGTAGTCAGTTAGCCACTGCTAGAGGCCATCACCGTTAACTCGGACATCAGCCAGCCTCAGGCCGGTCAATTCCTGCCAGTCTGCACAGTGTGATATCAACCCCAAGCATATCGGACTGCTTTGTATCTACCACAGCTCCGGATTCCTACCGCAAGCTTCTGACTTTTAAACCGGATCATCGCAGCTAGCTATCTGCTATCCGAGTGGCTACTCCTGGCTAAAGTCTCTGTCCCGAAGCATGCACCAGTTAGCCTGAAGCTAGCCTGGAGATAGCCTGGAGCTAGGCACATCCATCAGCCAATTCCTGGGTTACAATACCTATTTTGCCAATTGGCCTGGACCCTTTACTGCCGACACGGAGCCCCGCTGATCCATCACGACTGGTCTGTCGATGTAACTGTCTGGGGGGTTTCAACAGACTCTTCCGTTGTGATGTCCCCCGGAGGCCCATCTGCTAGCCTGCTAGCCCCGGGCCTGCTAGCTGTCTGAATCGCCGTGTCTCCAGCTCGCCTAGCTACTCACTGGACCCTATGATCACTTGGCTACACATGCCTCTCCCTAATGTCAATATGCCTTGTCTATTGCTGTTTTGGTTAGTGTTTATTGTCTTATTTCACTGTCGAGCCTCCAGCCCTGCTCAATATGCCTTAGCTAGCCCTTTTGTTCCACCCCCCACACATGCAGTGACCTCACCTGGCTTAAATGGTGCCTCTAGAGATAAAACTTCTCTCATCGTCACTCAATGCCTAGGTTTACCTCCACTGTACTCACATCCTGCCTTACCCTTGTCTGTACATTATGCCTTGAATCTATTCTTCCGCGCCCAGAAATCTGCTCCTTTTACTCTCTGTTCTGAATGCACTAGACAACCAGTTCTTATAGCCTTTAGCCATACCCTTATCCTACTCCTCCTCTGTTCCTCTAGTGATGTAGAGGCTCAGACCCCCCAGCATCACTCCCATTCCCCAGGCAATCTCATTTGTTGACTTCTGTAACCATAAAAACCTTGGTTTCATGCATGTTAACATTAGAAGCCTCCTCCCTAAGTTTATTTTATTCACTGCTTTAGCACACTCCGCCAACCTGGATGTCCTAGCTGTGTCTGAATCCTGGCTTAGGAAGGCCACCAAAAATCCTGAAATTTCCATCCGTAACCATAACATTTTCCAACAACATAGAACTGCCAAAGGGGGCAGAGTTGCAATCTACTGCAGAGATAGTCTGCAGAGTTCTGTCGTACTATCCAGGTCTGTGCCCAAACAATTCAAGCTTCTACTTTTTCCAGAAACAAGTCTCTCACCGTTGTCGCTTTTTATAGACCCCCTTCAGCCCCCAGCTGTGCCCTGGACACCATATGTGAATTGACCGCACCCCATCTATCTTCAGAGTTCGTACTGTTAGGTGACCTGAACTGGGACATGCTTAACATCCCGACCATCAATCTCACACAAATTATCAAGGAACCTACCAGGTACAACCCTAAAACTGTAACCATGGACACCCTCTTAGATATCCTCCTAACCAACTTGCCCTCTAAATACACCTCTGCTGTCTTCAACCAGGATCTCAGTGACCACTGCCTCACCACCCCTTATCACTGTCAAACGCTCCCTAAAACACTTCAGCGAGCAAGCCTTTCTAATCGACCTGGCCCGGGTATCCTGGAAGGATATTGACCTCATCCTGTCAGTAGAGGATGCCTGGTTGCTCTTCAAAAGTGTTTCCTCACCATTTTAAATAAGCATGCCCGGTTAAAAAAAATGGAGAACTAAGAACAGAAATAGCCCTTGGTTCACCCCAGACTTGACTGCCCTTGACCAGCACAAAAACATCCTGTGGCGTTCTGCATTGGCATCGAATAGCCCCACGATATGCAACTTTTCAGGGAAGTCAGGAACCAATATATTCAATCAGTTAGGAAAGCTAAGGCTAGCTTTTTCAAACAGAAATTTGCATCCTGTAGCACTCATTTCAAAAAGGTTTGGGAACTGTAAAGTTCATGGAGAATAAGAGCACTTCCTCCCAGTTGCCCACTGCATTTGAGGATAGGAAACCGATAAATCATCATTTCAATAATCATTTTTCTACAGCTAGCCATGCGTTCCACCTGGCTAACCCTACCCCGGCCAACATCTCAGCACCCCCTGCAGCAACTTGCCTAAGCCCCGACCTGCTTCTCCTTTACCAAAATCCAGACATCTGATGTTCTGAAAGAGCTGCAAAATCTGGATCCCTACAAATCAGCTGGGCTAGACAATCTGGACCCTCTAAAATTATCCTCCAAAAATGTTGCAACCCCTATTACTATCCTATTCATCCTCTCTTTCGTATCGTCTGAGATCCCCAAAGATTGGAAAGCTGCTGCGGTCATCCGCCTCTTCAAAGGGAGACACTCTAGACCCAAACTGTTATAGACCTATATTCATCCTGCCCTGCCTTTCTAAAATCTTCGAAAGCCAAGTTAACAAACAGATCACTGACCATTTCGAATCCCACCGTATCTTCTCCACTATGCAATCTGGTTTCCGAGCTGGTCATGGGTGTACTTCAGCCACGCTCAAGGTCCTAAATGATATCATAACCGCCATCGATAAAAGACAGTACTGTGCAGCCATCTTCTTCAGCCTAGCCAAGGCTGTCTGTCAATCACTGCATTCTTAACAGCACACTCAACAGCCTTGGCTTCTCAAATGACTGCCTCGCCTGGTTCACCAACTCCTTCTCAGATAGAGTTCAGTGTGTCAAATTGGAGGGCCTGTTGTCCGGACCTCTGGCAGTCTCTATGGGGGTACCACAGGGTTCAATTCTCGGGCCGACTCTTTTCTCTGTATATATCAATGATGTCACTCTTGCTGCTGGTGATTCTCTGAACCACCTCTACACAGACGACACCATTCTGCATACATCTGGCCCTTCTTTGGACACTGTGCTAACAAACCTTCAAATGAGCGTCAATGCCATACACCACTCCTTCCGTTGCCTCCAACTGCTTTTTAATGCTAGTAAAACTAAGTGCATGCTCAATCGATTGCTGCCTGCACCCTCCCGCCCGACTAGCATCACTACTCTGGATGGTTCTGACTTGTATGTCTTTGTATTAAACTGCTCCGTCTATTATCTAGTTCTGCTATCCTGCATCTGACTTCACTGCCACCAGTTACGCACGCCAATCCAGAATTCCACACCGGGACATGTAGTCAGCCGGAGCAGGTGCCCCTGATATAGGGGTCCTGGAGCAAGCAGCGATGATATACCATCTCGGCGCCGCCATGGACCGCGTCGTCCAAACCCTGGACTGCTGGGAGAGACAGAGAATCCCCCTAGTGCCTCCCCCAGCACAACAGGGGTTCCCGCTACTCTTCTCTCCTGTACCCGGTTCCAGTGGGATGTGTCTCACCCTTCCCGGAAAGTATGATGGGACAGTGGCACGAGGCCAGGGGTTCCTGCTACAGCTGGACCTATACCTGGGCACCGTTTACCCGGCTCCCTCGGGAAGGAAGAGGGTGTCCTCCCTCGTCTCCTGCCACCCAGGGAGAGTGGGCTAACGCCGTGTGGGGAGAAGGAGATGCGGCGTTGGACGACTTCACGGAGTTCACCCGCCGTTTCCGGGCGGTGTTCGGCGGTCAGCGTCACCGGTTTTCTAGCCATCACTGATCCATTTTTCATTTTCCATTTGTTTTGTCTTGTTTTCCTACACACCTGGCTCTCATTTCCCTCATTAAGTGTTGTGTATTTAACCCTCTGTTCCCCCCATGTCATTGTTTGTTTGTTGTGCTTATGCACATTTGTTACTGGTGCGTGTCGGGTTTTGTACCCATGATGGTTATTTTTATGCCGTTGGTTTCGTATTAAACTGCTCCAGCTATTACCTAGTTCTGCTCTCCTGTATCTGACTTCACTGCCACCAGTTACGCATGCCGTTACATTCCTATTTCACAACAAAGCCTCCTTCAGTCATGCTGCCAAACATACCCTCGTAAAACTGACTATCCTACCAATCCTTGACTTCGATGTCATTTACAAAATAGCCTCCAACAGTCTACTCAGCAAACTGGATGTATTCTATCACAGTGCCATCTATTTTGTCACCAAAGCCCCATATACTACCCACCACTGCGACCTGTATGCTCTCGTTGGCTAGCCCTCACTATATATTCGTCGCCAAACCCACCCGTAGCACACGCTTCAGCAGGTATATTTCTTTGGTCATCCCCAAAGCCAACACTTCCATTGGCCGCCTTTCTTTCCTGTTCTCTGCTGCCAACGACTGGAACGAACTGCAAAAATTACTGAAGCTGGAGTCTTATATCTCCCTCTCTAACTTTAGTAAGCATCAGCTGTCAGAACAGCTTACCAATCACTGTACCTGTACACAGCCAATCTGTAAATAGCACACCCAACTACCTCATCCCCATATTATTACTTACCCTCTTGCTCTTTTGCATCCCAGTATCTCTACATGCACATCATCATCTGCACATCTATCACTCCAGTGTTAATGGTAAATCGTAATTATTTCACCTCTATGGCCTATTTATTGCCTTACCTCCTTACTCTTCTACATTTGCACACACTGTACATAGATTTGTCTATTGTGTTATTGACTGTATGTTTGTGTAAATCTGTGTTGTTGTTTTTGTCGCACTGCTTTGCTTTATCTTGGTCAGGTCGCAGTTGTAAATCAGAACTTGTTCTCAACTGGCTTACCTGGTTAAAGGTGAAATAAAAATAAATAAATAAAACAATGATTCTCTACATCATAGATTGCTTGTTTTTGCACATAAACTGAAAATAGGCAAACTATTAGAATTTTAGCAAGCAGGAAATGGCAGAGCGATTTCTGCATATTGCACCTTTAATGCACCTTGAACCTCTTGAGATGGGAAAAGCAGTTACACTTCTTAGAAGGCACAGAATTGGTGGAACGACCCAGATTATTTTGCTACCTTTATTATTAGGCTGAACATTAGTGATTGACAGCTATCACAGTTTTTTGACATTGGAAATTGGAAAATATATTTTTCCCTCTATTTACTTTTTGAATCTTAATAACCCATAATTATTTACTTTAAAAATATAATAGAAATACTCAAGCCCCCTCATTTTTCTCTCATTATTTATTTGTGTTTTTTTTTAATTAACACATTATTCATATTTCAACTGATTCTCAATGATAATTTGGAAATATACAGTACCAGTCAAAGGTTTGCACACACTTACACATTCAAGGATTTTTCTTTATTTTTACTATTTTCTACATTGTAGGATAATAGTGGACATCAAAACTATGAAATAACACAAATGGAATCATGTAGTAACCAAAAAAGTGTTAAAGAAATCAAATATATTTAATATTTTAGATTCATCAAAGTAGTCACCCTTTGCCTAGATGACAGATTTACACATTCTTGGCATTCTCTCAACCAGCATCATGAGGTAGTCACCTGGAATGCATTTCAATTAACAGGTGTGCCTTGTTAAAAGTTAATTTGGGGAATTTCTTTCCTTCTTAATGCGTTTGAGCCAATCAGTTGTGTTGTGACAAGGTAAGGGTGGTATACAGAAGATAGTCCATATTATGGCAAGAACAGCTCAAATAAGCAAAGAGAAACGACAGTCCATCATTACTTTAAGACATGTCAGTCAATTCGGAAAATTTCAAGAACTTTGAAAGTATCTTCAAATGCAGTCGCAAAAACCATCAAGCACTATGATGAAACTGGCTCTCATGAGGACCGCCACAGGAAAGGAAGATCCAGAGTTACCTATGCTGCAGAGGATAAGGTCATTAGAGTTAACTGCACCTCAGATTGCAGCCCAAATAAATGCTTCACAGAGTTCAAGTAACAGACACATCTCAACATCAACTGTTCAGAGACTGCGTATATCAGGCCTTCATGGCAGAATTGCTGTAAAGAAACCACTACTAAAGGACACCAATAATAAGAAGAAACTTGCTTGCGCCAGGAAACACGGGCAATGGACATTAGACCAGTGGAAATCTGTCCTTTGGTCTGGTGAGTCCAAATTTGTGTCACGCCTTGGTCTTAGTATTTTGTGTTTTCTTTAATTATTTGTTCAGGCCAGGGTGTGACATGGGTTTATTGTGTTGTCGTATTGGGGTTTTTGTAGGTATTGGGATTGTGGCTGATTAGGGGTGTGTCTAGCATAGGCTTGGCTGCCTGAGGCGGTTCTCAATCAGAGTCAGGTGATTCTCGTTGTCTCTGATTGGGAACCATATTTAGGTAGCCTGGGTTTCACTGTGTATTTTGTGGGTGATTGTTTCTGTCTCTGTGTAGTGTGCACCAGATAGGCTGTAATTAGGTTTTCACGTTTCGTTTGTTGTTTTTGTATTTATTTAGTTATTTCATGTATCGCTATTTTTTCATTAAAGAACATGAGTAACCACCACGCTGCATTTCGGTCCGACTCTCCTTCAACAGACGAACGCCGTTACAATTTGAGATTTTTTTGGTTCCAACTGCCATGGCTTTGTGAGACGCAGAGTAGGTGTACGGATTATCTCCCCATGTGTGGTTCCCACCGGGAAGCATGGAGGAGGAGGTGTAATGGTGTGGGGTGCTTTGCTGGTGACACTGTCTGTGATTTATTTTGATTCAGGGCATACTTAACCAGCATGGCTACCACAGCATTCTGCAGTGATATGCCATCTGGTTTGTGCTTAGTGGGACTATCATTTGTTTTTCAATAGGACAATGACCCAAAACATCTCCAGGCTTTGTAAGGGCTGTTTGACAAAGAAGGAGAGCGATGGAGTGCTGCATCAGATGACCTGGCCTCCACAATCACCCAACCTCAATAAAATTGAGATGGTCTGGAATGAGTTGGACCGCAGAGTGAAGAAAAAGCAGCCAACAAGTGCTTAGCCTATGTGGGAACACCTTCAAGACTGTTGGAAAAGCATTCCAGGTGAAGCTGATTGAGAGAATGCCAAGAGTGTGCAAAGCTGTTATCAAGGCAAAGGGTGGCTACTTTGAAGAATCTAAAATGTAAAATATATTTAGATTTGTTTAACACTTTTTTGGTTACTGATGTCTCCACTATTATTCTACAATGTAGAAAATAGTAAAAATAAAGAAAAACCCTTGAATGAGTAGGTGTGTCCAAACTTTTGACTAGTACTGTATATATATATATATATTTTTTAACATATATTTAACCACTTTTGGGAGTAGGCACAAACTATCTTCGTACTTCCATTGTTTTGAACCAGTAGAGCAAAATGGAGAACACCATCATATTAGTGAGAATCTCCCTTTTCCATAGAGTGGTTTATAGGTCACGTTTTTGTGAGAAGACCAATTTTCTGAAAAACATGCTCTTGCTCTGCCATTTTTGTGCGACTTCATTCACAAGTACATTTTTGGGGGGTAAACTTCGGAACAATCTTTTGGAAGCTTTGGAGCAATGCATTTTGAGCAATGGTGTTTGTTCTACACTACCTTTTTTTGTGTCCCATATTTTTTTAAATAAAAACATAAACATGCTAACAACCCAATATTTTTAATCAACCAGGTTGTCACCAAAATACTTATAGTATAATAGTAGCCTTTCATTTTTAATATCATTTTAATTAATGCCAGTGCTGTTTTCTATGCTTGCTATCGTTTAATACTTTGGGATACTGGTGCTATGTCAGATTTTATGAGGGCTAGCAGCTTGAAGTAAAAATCTGTATTTTCAGTTTTTTTGTGGTATAGATAAAGGTGTTTGATTGGGGAATGGGGCTACATTTTCATGATGGGAACTTAATAATCATGATGATTATTACGGTTGGGTCAATCGTATTATATATTTAGGCTATTGTAACAAGGCATATGCTAGCATTGTAGACCTACTGTCTCTGCCCAGAGAAATACTAGGATTTCATGACAACGGCCATTAGAGTTCACTTTGCCACGTATGAGCCCTGGTTAGAGTCTCTGTTGCAGCATTCACTTTATTCCGCTACATTTGTGGCAGCGTTGGGATCACGTCCAGCTCACGTCTAGTTATGTTATCTAGTGGTGGGAAGCATTCTGTTTTTCAAAATTGTGTTGAGTATAATTACACTGATATATCTAGTGAACAAGCCTTACATCAAAGTTGCCTGAAGCTGAATGGAAAATGCTATGCCCTGACCAGTTATTCAGAAGAAAATCCTCTGTGACTGTCTAGTTTACATACCAGTGTGGACCCAAAACAAACACATTCTACACATTTACAAAGTACCAGTTATTATAACCATGGTGTTCTTTTGTTACTGAAGCTTACATCTAATAACCTGACAATGATCCACATCATATGGGTAGACAAATAATGGAAGTGTATTACGCAGCAAAACACAAGTAACCTTTAGGATAAAAAACAGTAATATGAATCACTGTTGATCCATCCTGTTCTGATCTAATGAGATGGATGTATGTTTCCTATGACCTAGAATCAAGACCTTTCCCAATCATGAAGGACAAAGCTAGGCACCTCTTGGTTCTCATTGGTGAAGACTGAACTCAAGTTTGGGGTTATATGTCAGACTCTCCTATACCACTTTGCCCAAAATGTTATACCCCAGAGCATGTAAATAAAACATGTTTAAGGTGATATGCAGTGCATTTGGAAAATATTAAGATCCATTCCCTTTTACACGTTTTGTTACGTTTCAGCTTTATTCTAAAATGTGTTAAATACATTTTGACCTCATCAATTTACACACAATATCCAATAATACCCCATACATTCTTGCAAATGCATTAAAACAACAAAACTGAAATAGCTTATCTACATAAATATTTAGACCCTTTGCTATGAGACTCGAAATTGAGCTCAGGTGCATCCAGTTTCCATTGATCATCCCTGAGATAATTCTACAACTTGATTGGAATCCACTTGTGGTACATTCAACTGATTGGACATAATTTGCAAAGGCACACACCTGTCTATATAAGGTCCCACAGTTTACATTGCATGTCAGAGCAAAAAACAAGCCATGAGGACAAAGGAATTGTCCGTAGAGCTCCGAGACATGATTTTGTAGAGGCACAGATCTGGGGAAAGGTACCAAAACATGTCTGCAGCATTGAAGGTCCACAAGAACACAGTGGCCTCCGTCATTCTTAAATGAAAGAAGTTTGGAACCACCAAGACTCTTACTAGAGCTGGCCGCCCGACCAAACTGAGCAATCGGGGGAGAAGGGCTTTGGTCTGAGAGGTGACCAAGAACCCGATGGTCACTCTGACAGAGCTCCAGAGTTCCTCTGTAGAGATGGTAGAACCTTCCAGAAGGACAACCATCTCTGCACCACCAATCAGGCCTTCATGGTGGAGTGGCCAGACGGAAGTCACTCCTCAGTAAAAGGCTCATGACAGCCCGCCTGGAGTTTGACAAAAGGCACCTAAAGGACTCTCAGACCATGAAAAATAAGATTCTCTGGTCTGATGAAACCAATATGGAACTATTTGGCCTCAATGCCAAGCGTGATGTCTGGAGGAAACCTAGCTCCATCCCTACAGTGAAGCATTGTGGTGGAAGCGTCAAGCTGTGGTGATGTTTTTCAACGGCAGGGACTGGGTGACTTGTCAGGATCAAGGGAAAGATGAACAGGGCAAAGTAGAGATCCTTGATGAAAACCTGCACCAGAGCGCTCAGGAACTCAGACTGGGTCGAAGGTTCACCTTGCAACAGGACAATGACCCTAAACACACAGCCAAGACAAAGCAGGTGTGGCTTCGGGGCAAGTCTCTGAATGTATTGACTTGAACCTGAATGAACATCTCTGGAGAGGCCTGAAAATAGCTGTGCAGCGACGCTCCCCATATAACCTGACAGAGCTTGAAAGAATCTGCAAAGAAGAAAGGGAGAAACTCTACAGGTGTAGCATCTTACCCAAGAAGACTCGAGACTGTAATCGCTGCCAAAGGTGTTTCAACAAAGTACTGAGTAAAGGGTCTGAACACTTTTGACATTTTTAATACATTTGCAACATTTCTAAAAACTTGTTATTGCTTTGCAATTATGGGGCATTGTGTGTAGATTGATGAGAGGAAAAAATATTTAATGAATTTTAGAATTAGACTGTAACGTAACAAAATGTGGAAAAAGTCAAGG
The DNA here is from genome assembly GCF_018296145.1 of Oncorhynchus tshawytscha. Taxonomy (NCBI): domain Eukaryota; kingdom Metazoa; phylum Chordata; class Actinopteri; order Salmoniformes; family Salmonidae; genus Oncorhynchus; species Oncorhynchus tshawytscha. The sequence continues at coordinate 1,426,833 of NW_024609834.1, forward strand.
GGTCTGAATACTTTCCAAACGCACTGTAACTTGTGTCATTATTATGGGGCATAGAAACCCATAGCCGAATGGTTTCAGACTGAACATTTGACAGCATTTGTTTATGGGGAAAAATTTCCTTTTTATAACAGGTAGTGTCCATTTATTTATGGTAGTGTGATGATTCATTATTGCTTTCCTCGGTGGAAATACAGAATATGTATAAAAATGCCAAATATACCAAAAGCTAAATCAAGTAGAGATTTATGACTATTTAACTACAGTATGTTAATCATTACTGAAACACGCAAACTGCAAACATTTAACCAGTTTAAGATCATGAATACATGGTAACTAGATAAAAATATTTTCTTACAAAAGTCAAGAGTTGACTATAACATGAATACAAACAAAGTGCGTACAGTTGAAGTGGGAAGTTTACATACACTTAGGATAGAGTCATTTAAACTCGTTTTTCAACCACTCCACAAACTACTTGTTAACAAACTATAGTTTGGGCAAGTCGGTTAGGACATCTACTTTGTGCATCACACAAGTAATTTTTCCAACAATTGCTTACAGACAGATTATTTCTGTTATAATTCATTGTATCACAATTCCAGTGGGTCAGAAGTTTACATACACTAAGTTGACTGTGCCTTTAAACAGTTTGGAAAATTCCAGAAAATTATGTGTATGGCTTTAGAGGCTTTTGATAGGCTAATTGACATCATTTGAGTCAATTGGAGGTGTACCTGTGGATGTATTTCAAGGCCTACCTTCAAACTCTGTGCCTCTTTGCTTGACATCATGGGAAAAGCAAAAGAAATCAGCCAAGACCTCAGAAAAAAATGGTAGACCTCCACAAGTACCATGTTCATCTTTACAAACAATAGTATGCAAGTATAAACACCATGCGACCATGCAGCCATCATACCGCTCAGGAAGGAGACGCGTTCTGTCTCCTGGAGATGAACGTACTTTAGTGCGAAAAGTGCAAATCAATCCCAGAACAACAGCAAAGGACCTTGTGAAGATTCCGGAGGAAACAGATACAAAAGTAACTATTTCCACAGTAAAAACGAGTCCTATATCGACATAACCTGAAAGGCAGCTCAGCAAGGAAGAAGCCACGGCTCCAAAACTGACATAAAAAAAGCCAGACTAAGGTTTGCAACTGCACATGGGGACAGAGATTGTACTTTTTGGAGAAATGTCCTCTGGTCTGATGAAACAAAAATAGAACTGTTTGTCCATAATGACCGTCATTATGTTTGAGGAAAAAGGGGGAGGCTTGCAGGCCGAAGAACACCATCCCAGCCGTGAAGCACAGGGGTGGCAGCATCATGTTATGGGGGTGCTTTGCTACAGGAGGGACTGGTGCACTTCACAAAATAGATGGCATCAAGAAGGAGGAAAATGATGTGGATATACTGAAGCATCATCTCTAGACATCAGTCAGGAAGTTAAAGCTTGGTCGCGAATGGGTCTTCCAAATGGACAATGAAACCCAAGCATACTTCCAAAGTTGTGGCAAAATGACTTAAGGACAACGAAGTCAAGGTATTGGAGTGGCCATCACAAAGCCCTGACCTCAATACTGTAGAACATTTGTTGGCAGAACTGAAAAAGCATGTGCGAGCAAGGAGGCCTTCAAACCTGACTCAGTTACACCAGCTCTGTCAGGAGGAATGGGCCAAAATCCACCCAACTTATTGTGGGAAGTTTGTGGAAGGCTACCTGAAATGTTTGACCCAAGTTAAACAATTTAAAGGCAATGCTACCAAATACTAATTGAGTGTATGTAAACTTCTGACCCACTGGGAATGTGATGAAAGAAATAAAAGCTGAAATAAATCATTCTCTCTACTATTATTCTGACATTTCACATTCTTAAAATAAGGTGGTGATCCTAACTGACTTAAGACTGAATTTTTACTCAGATTAAATGTCAGGAAATGTGAAAAACTGAGTTTAAATGTATTTCGGTAAGGTGTATGTAAACTTCCGACTTCAACTGTATGTGTGTAAGTGTTTGTGTGCATGTGTGTGTATTATGGTGTGTATTATAATTTCCCATCATAAAAATGTATCCCCTTTCCCCAATCAAATACCTTCATCGATACAAAAAACTGTACAAAATAATGATCTATATTTTTTCTCCAATCTGGCAACTGTCATAATTTTCTACATAGCCTTGTATAAAATGTACTATGAAAGAAATGGTGTAATGTACATGAAAAAGTGGAGCCTTGTGTTAAATACATTATGAAGAAAATTGTGTAACGAAATATGAAATGTGTTATGAAGAAAATTGTGTAGACCTACTGTTGCCTTCATGGAAAAAGGGCCTTTCTGACTGCACCAGTATCCCAAAAAACTATGTAAGGCTACTATTATATTCCAATTATTTTGGTGACAACCTGGTTGATTATCAATATTGGGTTGTTAACAAGTTATTTTTGAATTTTTATATAAATGTGGGACTAAAAATGTGGGACAGTGTAGAACACCATTGCCCATCATGCATTGCTCTAATATCTTTCAAAAGATTGTTTCCGAAATTTGTTCCCCAAAAAGGTATTTTCCTATGAATTATTTTTTGTTGTCTTTTCACACAAATTAAGCCACACAAAAACGCTCAAAATCTGCTGAAATATTGTGAGATTGTGTTGCCCTTCACCCTGGTGTATTAGAGCTGTGTTTGTCTGATCCACCTCTATCCCCAGATAGATTAACTTCCTATTTATTAATTTCCTTATTTACAGTGTGGGTCAAGGAGTTAAGCGGCCGAGTGTGCCACCACACACAGAATATATGATCCTACATAAATCTACTGAGTAATGAGGTGGAGACGCCGGCATACCTGCCCCCATCACCCCCTACCCTGCTCCTTGCCTGGGGGAATTCCTCTTATTAAGGGTGGTTTGGCATGGCGGTGTGGGGGGTCGGTTCTAGACTGTGGTTTTAGGGCTTGGGAAGACATGGAGAGGACAGAGGGGAGGTAGGGGGAGGCAAGGGTAAAGACAGAAGGTAGTGTTTAAGCCCTGTGTTTGGCCAGGAAAGCTTAGGGAGGCCCTCTGGGGTTGCCCTCTGTCTCTTTACAAATTGAGGGCTGTGCCGGCAGGCGCCAGGGCAGAGCAGAATGAGCCGCCTTTGCTGACCTTCGACCCCGCCCCAGCCCCAGCTCAGCAGCACCCGTAACCCAGGAGACTGGAACACTGACCTCTGGGGATAGCATTCCACTGCTTCCTGGTCCGGTCCTGGTCTGAGCTGCAGGGGATTCAGCTGGCTTTGAGTGGCCATCATGATGCTGTGCTAATTAGATCTAAAGCAGACCGCTCTGAAAACAAACAGCCTGATAATATTTAAGTTGGTCCAGTGGAGAGTGGTAACGAATAAAGCGATACGCTGATTTGGAGGTGACTGGCTAAATGACAGGACTGGAAGGATTTTGTTTCACATATCCCAGGAATGATCTCGATCCCAGAGCATTTGATACCCTAATCTGCGTTATTAAGCATGTGTCAAACGCAAACAAACCCTGCATGAAACGAATCCTGGATCTCCGTGAGTAACCGGTCCAATATCCAGGACCTGAGAACCAGGTAGTGTGGACATTTTTGACTGATGTAAACAAGCCAACTTGCTAACTTCATGTAGAATGTGCGTTTCGCAAATCGTACTCTGAACCAGTTATTGTCAGGTCTTGTGAAAGTAAAAAGTATTTAATGTGAAAACACCCTAAACAAAAATGTTTGTGTTCTATTTGCTGGGAGATTTTAGCTATGACCATGTTTGCCAGTTGTTGTAAAGTATTCTAAAGACCTGTTTTAATATTTAAATATTTGAATGAATGAATGGATAAAATGTGCATCTACCCACGACCATATGACTATCTGGATGATGTCTTGAATATAGAGCTCTACATATGACTATCTGGAGGATGTCCTGAATATAGAGCTCTACATATGACCATCTGGATGATGTCCTGAATATAGAGCTCTACATATGATCATCTGGATGATGTCCTGAATATGGAGCTCTACATATGATCATCTGGATGATGTCCTGAATATAGAGCTCTACATATGACCATCTGGATGATGTCCTGAATATAGAGCTCTACATATGACCATCTGGATGATGTCCTGAATATGGAGCTCTACATATGATAATCTGGATGATGTCCTGAATATAGAGCTCTACATATGATCATCTGGATGATGTCCTGAATATAGAGCTCTACATATGATCATCTGGATGATGTCCTGAATATAGAGCTCTACATATGACCATCTGGATGATGTCCTTAATATAGAGCTCTATATATGATCATCTGGATGATGTCCTGAGTATAGAGCTCTATATATGATCATCTGGATGATGTCCTGAGTATAGAGCTCTATATATGATCATCTGGATGATGTCCTGAGTATAGAGCTCTATATATGATCATCTGGATGATGTCCTGAGTATAGAGCTCTATATATGATCATCTGGATGATGTCCTGAGTATAGAGCTCTATATCTGATCATCTGGATGATGTCCTGAGTATAGAGCTCTATATATGATCATCTGGATGATGTCCTGAGTATAGAGCTCTATATATGATCATCTGGATGATGTCCTGAGTATAGAGCTCTATATATGATCATCTGGATGATGTCCTGAGTATAGAGCGCTAGAGAACTAACCTGAGGCTCTAAACGGTTAATAAAATACATTCTGTTGTTATGCACTTGGAGCCATTCTGGCATTTTGACATAGCAGTCGTGTAATGTCAAACCTCAGAACTCAGCTTTCTGACCTGTATGGTAGTTTCTCAGGTATAATTACAAAAACATGCATACACTACTGGGGGGGTCTCTCTTCTGTAACAACACCCAAATTACTATGAATTTAAAGAATCCTGGTTTTCGTTACACCTCAAAAGCCCTCCATCTCTCTCTTTCTCTCTCTCTCTCTCTCTCTCTCTCTCTCTCTCTCTCTCTCTCTCTCTCTCCCTCTCTCTCTCTCTCTCCCTCCCTTCATCTCTGGTTCCTTCCCTGTCTCTCTGTATACAGTGTGTGTAACTGGACCCCAGGGTTTCCACATAAGACTGAAGGACATCTGTCTGTAATGTAACATTTCCTAACATTTCATTCCAAGTGGGTAATTCCTGACTGCTCTCACCCTGTGAAAACAGATCAGTGCCCCCTCGCCCCTCCTCACCCCCCGTGCCAATCTCTCACCATCCCCTGCTGAAACTCTTTCTGTGTACTGAAGTGTTTTCCACGCTCCTCATTGGGAGAGGGGGGGCACGCTGCTCCCTGCAGAGTGCTGTTTAAACACCCCGCCCCCTCCTGAGCCCAGGGCATGCTGGGATGACTGGCCCACACAGGTTAACGGTAATTGCATCAGGAAGTGTGATCAGTATGGTTCAAGAGCTGCCTAATTCTATCAGCAGGCCGGGGCGAGAGGGAGAGGTAGAGGAGGGAGAGAGGGGTACAGGAAGAGAAAAAGAGAGAGAAGGGTATGGAGACAGAGAGAGTGAGAGAGATTGTTTATTTCACTTTATATATTATCTACCTCACTTGCTTTGGCAATGTTAACACATGTTTCCCATGCCAATAAAGCCCTTGAATTGAATTGAATTGAATTGAATTGAATTGTGAGAGAGAGGGATACAGAGAAAGCGAGAAATATAGAAAAAAAGAGAGGTAGGAAATATGAGTGAAGGCTGGGAGGGATGGTCAGAGCTCATTAACCACAGGAACGATTCATATTCTTGTCAGAGGAACTCAGCCCGCGAGATGGGAACAATTAAAACGCTGGACGGCTTTTGAATGGAAATGATTGATATAATGAGCCTTTCTGATTTATAGAGAGCTACAGTGAGAAATGACATCTATTACAGCACTGTCTGATTCCTGCTTGACTCGTCTGGCCAATATAACACCGTAAGGTACTGTTCTTATAGGCTGTCAGATGCTGTATATAGATTCCTGTTAACATAATAAATGTTGAATGTGGTCAGAGGTAGAAAGAGAAATCTGGCTGTGATGTTCAGTCAACATTGAGCTCAATGCCAAATGCTGATAGATCTATAACTAGTCGGTGGAGATATAACACACTTGAGGTAGAGACCTTTGGTAGGAAACATGTCCAATTTTGGACTACTGTTACGCCATGGAGTAACACACTCCAATGAGACAGAGAGGGCCAGAGGGTGATGATGACTTCCTCTACAGGTTCTTCAGCCTGTCGTGAGGTTAGAAACCTGCCACTGGAAACACATCCTGACTTGGCCTATCACATCAGCCGTCAGCCAAAGACCAGGGACCTCCCAGGCTGGCCTTTTCCATGTTGTAAGTCAGGGACTCAGACAGAGTAAGCCATCAGGCTGGAGACGCCAGGCCTGCATCTACAACAGACCTGGGCCCAGTGACAGATCACTCACTATTCCCCGCTCAGGGGATATGTGTGTGTGTGTGTGTGTGTATGAGCACCTCTCAGGGCCTGACGCAGACAAATCTCTCGCCAGCTCGTCTCCCATAAGAGCCCCATACAGAACAGCCTGGTGACATGTATAGAATAGCAGGAAGAGAGGACATCCGAACATCGCAGCGGGAATTCTGTCATTGCATGTGAGCCCCGGCACTCCCGATCTCCCGTGTGTATGTGAGAGGAATCTCAGGCGGGATGGAGGGTAGTGGAAAATGATCTGATGACTGGGAATAAGAACATAAGTCTTATGTGTGAGGTGGCTGGGGGAAATATATACTGTACTTTGAGGAGGAAGATGGGGGGTGGGGGAGTGCTGCCAGCCTCTTACATTTACAGAAGTGCCTTCTCATATAATATATAAGAAATACTGTATATTTCTGATGTATTTATCAGTAATGCCTTCATGTATACTAAATAGTTGACCATTGGGATGAGGACTGGGTAGGTTGGGATATAGTAAGCAATAGGATTACAGGAGAGAGTATGAGAGAGATGAAAAGAGGGAGATAGGGAGTATACGACAGCAGGTTCAGAATGCTGTACCTCGTGTGCTGCACTGTGAGAGGCCTGGGCACAGGCAGACCATGAGAGACGGCTCTGCTCCATCCCTGTTTATAACCCCTACACCCACACTGCTACTGCTTACACACACACACACACACACACACACACACACACACACACAGACACACAGACAGACACAGACAGACAGACAGACAGACAGACAGACAGACAGACAGACAGACAGACAGACAGACAGACAGACAGACAGACAGACAGACAGACAGACAGACAGACAGACAGACAGACAGACAGACAGACAGACAGACAGACAGACAGACAGACAGACAGACAGACAGACAGACAGACAATAAAAAAAGACACGCCACCATTATTTATAGTTTAATTAAATAATTGATTTAAGAACAAGGTATTCATAAATAAATTGATAATACATCTTATCTCCTCCAATCATGTTGAATCTTATCTTACTTCCACTACAACAAAATAAATAATTATACTGTATATCATTATTAAAATATCAATGCACTGTGTTCTTATGATTTAGTCACCATGGAAATGACATAGACTGGTTTCAGATCAACACTAACTCTGACTCTTAGCAACAACGTTCTAAAGTCAAACATTCTATAAATGCTTTGTTGTTGACACGTTGTAATGTTAGTATGGCGCTCACAATGAAAAGAAGAGGCTCTGGGAACATGGAAGGGCATTCATTTATCTTGCCTTGGTGCTAACCTGTTTCTGCTCTCTTGGCAACTCTGTATGGAATTGTCATGCAAATGGTATGCATGTTTATCTTGAAAATTACAATGGAGTAGGCAAAAGTCAAAACAGATCTAGGACCAGGCTTTTGTTGTGAGTGGAGGTCCTGCCTACCTAGTTGTCTTATGAGTGATGGCTTATCAGCAAATCACGTGAGATTTAGTGCTGAGCGATTTAGTGTTTTTTAAGGTCGGTTCGTTCGGTTTCATTTCGATTATTGAAAAATAATCACAGTTTTAGATTTCAGTTTGGATTATTTTCATTTCAGAAAGGAAACACCACATGTACGTTTAAACATGTATTAGAAAATATAACAATGAATAGTTTTAGCGTTAGAGCTCTGCTCCTTCAGGGTATCTCACTGCCAGAGCGAAGAGTCATATGAAGATGATAATAGAACTACAGGCAGTGAGCACGATATGCTCTATAAAACCCCCTGGAGGAATAAACACGGAACCCAGACGGTGGAGGATATCACAAACAGCAAGTGTAACAGTTTCACTTTGGTGTCTCTTGCCAACACTACACTATCATTTACCTGCTATAATAAAGACTGATGAAATGTTGTTTTGATACTCTCATGGTCGATTACTCACTCACAATTCATGTACTTGTATTTCTTAAGGATCCCCAATTGCTTCAGGGATGGCAGGTAGCCTAGTGGTCAGTAACCAGAAGGTTGCTGGATCGAATCTCTGAGCTGACAAGGTAAAAATCTGTCATTCTTCCTCCGAGCAACGCAGTTAACCCACTGTTCCCCAGGTGCTGTGGATGTTGATTAAGGCATCCCCTGCACCTTTCTGATCCAGAGGGGTTGGGTTAAATGCGGAAGACAACTGACGAGGTATCCCCCTTTCTGGCAAGATTAAGATTAAGGCAATTACATCACAAATAAAACAGTACATCATAAAACATTAGCACTTTTAGTATTTTATTAGGATCCCTCTTCTCTGAAGAGGCCCCTGGTGGCATGTCTTGTGGGGGTATGTATGGATGTCTGAGCTGTTTAAACAGACAGCTCAGTGCTTTCAACATGTCAATACCTTTCACAAAGACAAGTAGTGATGCAGTCAATCTCTCCTCTTCTTTAAGCCAGGAGAGATTGACAGGCATGTTATTGATGTAAAGCCATAACAGCAGACTATGATCGATGATGTCAAAAGCTGCTCCCACAATCTTCCTATTGTCAATGTGTCTTGATAATGGAGCAGGGAAGGGGTAGAGGGTCACACGTGCCTTACTGTGGTGGAGGTAGTTGTGGAGGTGGTGGTTGTGGTTGTGATGATGGTGTTGGTGGTCAGAGTGGCCAGATGTGGGGCCACCGGGCTGCTAGACTAAACCTGTGTGGAGAAAGATTCTCCAAAACGCCACAGCTACAGATCTGCTGCCCACATGTGCACCTTACCACCCGCTCGGATGGGCGCGCCACGTTACATATCCCATCTCCAACTGAAACTCGTCAATAAGGTAGGAATGTTGCATCACACAGGTGAGGTAGGGGAAAGGGGTTTAGATGGAAACAGTGGTTGGGGCAGACTCCTGTAAATACCTATTTTGTCCCACTTTTTCCCCTCCTGGAATAACAGGTAGAGACTGACTGTGTGGGTCATAACATCAGCGTTAACCTTGTAGCCTTTACGTAATGTGTCACTTTGACTTCATTTAGGCTACTGTATGTTAGCCTATTAGCCCTGAGTGTGGCCCTTGGAATCTCCCAGTCAGTCAGAGTGTAGGAGGCTGGCAGGGATATAGGAACTGTAGGTAGTAGAGGTACGAGAGAAAGGAAAAAGCAGTGTGGGTTGAGTGTGGGTAGGGATGTTCAGTCCAGTCATACGTGAAGTGTTTTGGTGTCGGGGTCCAGCGTACATACGGTATCTGGCCAAGGATCCAAATCCACCTGAATGAACTTGTAAACGGAGAGCAGGGCCAAACCTTAGCGTGTCCTCCCATTCACCACGCTGGCTGATGGGACACGTTTCGGCTGGCCACCCCATGGAGGGAGAAAGGGGGAGGTAGGGGATCTGGAGAATGGGTGATGGTTCCAGAAGTGGGGGGGTCTATGAGGATCCTAGTTCCTAGTGGATGAAATACTAGAAGGTATGGTTGCAACAAAGCACTGGTGAAGTTAGATATTGAACGGAGAGAATTAACTTGGTTGTATTTTCAACATAAATTACCTTGTTATCCTCAACTTGCATAAAATGACACAAATGGACTGCTCAAATGTTGATTTGCTTAATTATCTTATTTTATTTCATTTTGAGCCCTGTGCTGCAGAAATATGTACAGTCCTGTTCTGCAGAAATAAACCAAAAATAATTAACCAAATCATAATCCGTCCACGTTTTTCAACTTGGGTTGAGTGTACTTCAACAAACACGTACAACATTGATGCATATTGCACTTTTTTCAAGTACTAGGTTGTGTGTATTGCCCTTATCTGAGGCATGTTACTGGCCTCAAGATTAACTAAATGGTTGTGTAACAATCCGATATGCTGCAGGAGAATCACCAGCGAGCTATCATCTCTGGACTTAAACATTTCCTTCCCCTTGCCAATTTGTTCCTAACGCTCACTTCCTGTTCAGTCTAACATCCATGCCAACCAGCTCTTTTGGAGATGGGTGATATCATCATATCAGTCCATCGCCAAAATATGACTCTTCAATTTGCACCATTTAAAAAAGGAAAAAAGAGAACTATTTTGAATTGGGAATACACCATATTTTCAGTTTGATTCAAGATAGCAGACAGAGTTTTAAGTCGCAGACAAGTCAATTGAGTGGTTAAAATACGGGTGTGATAGAAAGGAGAGGGAAAGAGAGTGAATGTCCAATAGTTTCCACTCATATTAGCCATTGAGTCAGCGTGTGGATGGGGAAGGGCAGAGGAATATCTCCCCCAGAGTAAATACACATCCTCACTTTACCATTGTAGCCTAACGTCTCTGTGGCCTCACCCACACAGTGTGGTGAAACAACTTCCCCTTTACCTCCCCTTTACCTCACTATCCAGCCATTGTACTCCAATGTCTCTCCCTCTCTCCCTATTTTCTTTTGCTTGGGGTTTTTGGACAGTGTAAATGATACAAAGGGCATTTATGTCTTTGGCAGTAGCTCAGTGTCGAGGTCTCTGTCTGTACACTAAGAAAGACTCTGTTGTATGGCTTCCCTTCGCCCTGCAGTGTTATTGGCTCGTATTCTAGAGGAGCCAGAGTCTTTACAGGTGAAAGGCAGCCAGGCTCGGCTAGGGCAGGCTGGTGTGTTTCAGGGAGGTCTGTCAGCAGAGAAGGTGGGGTAGACTACAGTGTTCTCCTCTGATCTGGAGCCCACTTGGGAGAGCGGCGCAGCTTAAGTGACCTCTGGAAATTTGACGTTAGCAAAATATTTTCACAACTGATTATGTGTCAGTGTGTGTGTGTGTGGGTGCTGTCGTGTGTGCATGTGTATGTGTGTCTGTGCCTTATGCTCCCAAATCATAAAAATTGAAGGAAAATGTGAATAAATGTTACCGCCTGATAAAGTCCACCACCCCCCAACATTTTCCCTCCCTCATCGTGACATATTTGTATTTTATTCCAAAGATAGGCGAGAGCCAATGGAATTCGCCTGGCTCTGGTTTCTGAGTGAAAGGCGTGTTAATACTTCTGACTGTAATCACAGAGTTCACATATTGGTTTGATTTGTCCAGATCAGGCTCTAATGGGCAAACACTCGCAGGGTTAATCAATGTGTGACTGGATGGAGCAGGGCTGGGGCTCACAGCTATACGGGTCACTGTGTGTGTGTGTGTGTGTGTGTGTGTTACAGATATGCAACCTCTGGAGCTTAACCTTGTGGGCTGAGAGGGTGCAGAAGATGTGTGTGAGACATGTAATCTGTGGTAGACACTGCCCTGTGCTTGTGGGGTATCAGTGATGACTGAGTGTACTGCATCAATGTGTTGTATTAGTGGAGATGCTCTAATGGGCTGAGAGCAAGGTACTATAGCTGCTTTGAGATGGCAGTGGAGAAGAGGTGTAACAAATAATATACTGTATGTTCACCTCCCCTTCTATATTGTTCATGACTCTTCTCAGCTCTACCCAAGCATAGACAGATGAAGCTAGACTGAGAGTAGGTTTGGCTGCGTGGGCCACTCTGTCACACACTGACAGGTTGGATCATTGACTCCTAGGGAATGTAATCCAACAGTTGTGCTCCTCCAAAAATGTTAACTATGGCAGATATGAGAGGGGTGCAGGTTGTGTAAGATTCTAATAGTCTGCTGGCCTGCTGTGTGGCCTAGCAGTGCTGAGGCAGTTTAAACAGATAATGCCTCTCCCCCACATGGTACACACACATACACGACAGCACACACACACTCACACGCACACACACACACACTCCATCTCCTCCCTCGCATGGCAGGTTGACTGTGTTTACCCCATCCCAGACACACTGCGATAAAGCATCCAGGTTCTCCAGTGTCCAGGCCAGGGATGGACACTCCTCTACCCCAGAAACCCTCCCCTATCCTGGGGAGCTGCACTTGACCAAGGGCCCCCTCCTCTGGAGAGCGTGGAGAGTCCTGGGTGTCTGACGTGTATTCCTCTGTGAATGTGGCTGTGTGTTTAGTTATTAAAAGGTTGACTTTATGCAAAGTGACAGTGATGATGATACATTATCCTTCTCCAGGACTCACAGAGATAAACTCTGTTGTGGCTGTGAGCCACCGTGATGATTTACACTGTTTTGGTCAATTGAGGTTAAAGTGAGGATCTCAGTGAAAAGGTATTTTTCCTCTGTGTGAATGTGTGTCTATGTGTGTGTGTGTGTGTGTGAGCACTCGCTTTTGTGCGTGTATTCATGCGTGTCTGTGTATGTGTGTGTATGTGTGTTTGTTCATGCGTGCCTGTGTGTATGTATTCATGCGTGCCTGTGTGTGTGTGTGTATTCATGTGTGCGTGTGTGTGTGTGTGTGTATGTGTGTGTGTGTGTATGTGTGTGTGTGTGTGTGTGTGTGTGTGTGTGTGTGTGTGTGCGTGTGTGCGTGTGTGCGTGTGTGCGTGTGTGCGTGTGTGCGTGTGTGTGTGTGTGTGTGTGTGTGTGTGTGTGTGTGTGTGTGTGTGTGAAATATGATACTGAAAACGGTTGTATTTCATTATGTGACAGGGAAGGAAATGTCTCTGATAGTGAAACAATAGTGTCGGTGAGGTTAGCTAGTGTGTGAGAGAGCTACTTAAAATACTAACATTCAGCTCTGAAACTGGAACCAAAATATGGGGACTTGAAGAAGACTAGAGGGGTTTCCTACGAAGCAGGTTTGAGGAGTTAGTGAGGTAACTTTGGTCAACTCTGAGTTATACTCGGAATAACCGGTCATAAAAGTGTTTCACATTTTAGCCAGGTAAATTTCTATGGCAACAAATCCTTCAGAACTAACTCACGGCTAACTCCAATTAAGCTGAATGAAATAACTGAGTCACTAGTTGAGAACCAATTAAATCAGATTCCTTCCCTCTTGCAAAGATTGCGTCATCATCCCCTTCATTTGAGGAAAAGGACTGAATAAATATGTAATTAATCCCCCCCAAAATTGTGTGTTTTAAAAGAGTAATTTTTAAATATATCACATGTAGTAATGACAGAATGCATTGTAAACTTCACGCAATGCAATTATTGTGTATGACTTAATAATACAACTATTGAAAGCAGTGGGGGAAAAGGTGCTTGTGCCATTGATGAGAACCCCAAAGCACCCCAAAGCACACCAAAGCACACAAAGCACACCAAAGCACACAAAGCACCCCAAAGCACACAAAGCACACCAAAACACACCAAAGCACCCCAAAGCACACAAAGCACACCAAAACACACCAAAACACACCAAAACACACCAAAGGAGTTATTAACGAAAAGTAATACAATAAAGATGCCACTTCTAAAAGGCTATTTCACACCATAGCCTGCTGAATTTTCAAGATAACTTTTGTTTCATTTTGATTTTGGCACAAATTAAAATGTGGCACTGACTCGCCCAATAATTTATGTTTCAACGTTATCACAATGAAGAGTTGGGCGTTCGACTAGCATGCACACAAGTTAGCGGCAGGCGGACGAGCAATATCCACCATCATAGTACGGATGAAGCCTGAGCTGGAATGTGAAGTTAACTGAAGCTGGTTAGCTTTAGAAAGCCCTGAATAGATCTACCTTGCTTCGTGGAATACCCCTCAGACATTGGTCGAAATGTCATCAACCATTCTCTCTTATTATCTTAATTAAATGTACATTTTTTCTAAGTAAGTTTGGTATCTTTTCCACAACAGATCATACATAAAAAGTTGTATAAAAATAAACTATTACAATTTCATGGGACTCATCAAAACAGCCAAACAGAGCACAGCGCTTCCTCTACAAATCCACTAATCAATCTACTCCATCTGAATCACATTTGAAGTTTTACTATACCTTCATACTAAATGGTACACTATGCCATTGACATCTAGTGCTGTACACACTGCCTTCCACTGCCCAGAAGTGATTAGCAGTGGGTACTTGGGTAGTGGGACTGTAATGGCATTCTTATTTAATGGAGGATGTCTCTACTGCTGGGCGTTGGAGCACAAAATGGATCCTCTCTGAAATGAAGCCTTGTTTCCTCCTGATGTCTGCTCTCTGGGATCCAAATGGTGGACAGACTGTCTGCTTTGCTCAGACTGATGCACTTGAAGTGGAGGTACTGTAAGACATTAACCTTAAGCTGCTTTCTGATATCTGTCCTGTATTTGGTATGTTGTATATTTGGTATGTTGAGTATTTTGTATGTTGTATATTTGGTATGTTGTGGATTTGGTATGTTGTGTATTTGGTATGTTGTGTATTTGGTATATTGTGTATTTGGTAGGTTGTGTATTTGGCATGTTGTATATTTGGTATATTGTGTATTTGGTATGTTGTGTATTTGGTATGTTGAGTACTTTGTATGTTGTATATTTGGTATGTTGAGTATTTGGTATGTTGTATATTTGGTATGTTGTGTATTTGGTATGTTGTATATTTGGTATGTTGAGTATTTTGTACGTTGTATATCTGGTATGTTGTGTGTTTGGTATATTGTGTATTTGGTAGGTTGTGTATTTGGCAAGTTGTATATTTGGTATGTTGAGTATTTGGTATGTTGTATATTTGGTATGTTGTGTATTTGGTATGTTGTATATTTGGTAGGTTGAGTATTTTGTATGTTGTATATTTGGTATTTTGTGTATTTGGTATATTGTGTATTTGGTAGGTTGTGTATTTGGCAAGTTGTATATTTGGTATATTGTGTATTTGGTATGTTGAGTATTTGGTATATTGTGTATTTGGTAGGTTGTGTATTTGGCAAGTTGTATATTTGGTATGTTGTGTATTTGGTATGTTGTGTATTTGGTATGTTGTATATTTGGTATGTTGAGTATTTTGTATGTTGTATATTTGGTTCGTTGAGTATTTTGTATGTTGTATATTTGGTATGTTGAGTATTTGGTATGTTGTATAGTTGGTATGTTGTGTATTTGGTATGTTGAGTATGTTGTATGTTGTATATTTGGTATTTTGTGTATTTGGTATATTGTGTATTTGGTAGGTTGTGTATTTGGCAAGTTGTATATTTGGTATATTGTGTATTTGGTATGTTGTGTATTTGGCATGTTGTATATTTGGTATGTTGTGTATTTGGTATGTTGTGTATTTGGTATGTTGTGTATTTGGTATGTTGTATATTTGGTATGTTGTATATTTGGTATGTTGTGTATTTGGTATGTTGTGTATTTGGTATGTTGTGTATTTGGTATGTTGTGTATTTGGTATGTTGTGTATTTGGTATGTTGTGTATTTGGTGTGTTGTATATTTAGTATGTTGTGTATTTGGTATGTTGTGTATTTGGTATGTTGTGTATTTGGTATGTTGTATATTTGGTATGTTGAGTATTTTGTATGTTGTATATTTGGTTCGTTGAGTATTTTGTATGTTGTATATTTGGTATGTTGAGTATTTGGTATGTTGTATATTTGGTATGTTGTGTATTTGGTATGTTGAGTATTTTGTATGTTGTATATTTGGTATGTTGAGTATTTTGTATGTTGTATATTTGGTATGTTGTGTATTTGGTATGTTGTATATTTGGTAGGTTGAGTATTTTGTATGTTGTATATTTGGTATTTTGTGTATTTGGTATATTGTTGTATTTGGTAGGTTGTGTATTTGGCAAGTTGTATATTTGGTATATTGTGTATTTGGTATGTTGTGTATTTGGTATATTGTTGTATTTGGTAGGTTGTGTATTTGGCAAGTTGTATATTTGGTATATTGTGTATTTGGTATGTTGTGTATTTGGTATGTTGTGTATTTGGTTGTATATTTGGTATGTTGAGTATTTGGTATGTTGTATATTTGGTATGTTGTGTATTAGGTATGTTGTATATTTGGTATGTTGAGTATTTTGTACGTTGTATATTTGGTATTTGTTGTGTATTTGGTATATTGTGTATTTGGTAGGTTGTGTATTTGGTATGTTGTGTATTTGGCATGTTGTATATTTGGTATGTTGTGTATTTGGTATGTTGTGTATTTGGTATGTTGTGTATTTGGTATGTTGTGTATTTGGTAAGTTGTATATTTGGTTCGTTGAGTATTTTGTATGTTGTATATTTGGTATGTTGTGTATTTGGTATGTTGTATATTTGGTATGTTGTGTATTTGGTATGCTGTATATTTGGTATGTTGAGTATTTTGTATGTTGTATTTTTGGTATGTTGTGTATTTGGTATGTTGTGTATTTGGTATGTTGTATATTTGGTATTTTGTGTATTTGGTACGTTGTATATTTGGTACGTTGTGTATTTGGTATGTTGTATATTTGGTATTTTGTGTATTTGGTACGTTGTATATTTGGTACGTTGTGTATTTGGTATGTTGTGTATTTGGTATGTTGTGTATTTGGTATGTTGTGTATTTGGTATGTTGTGTATTTGGTATGTTGTATATTTGGTATGTTGTATATTTGGTATGTTGTGTATTTGAGATGTTGTGTATTTGGTATGTTGTGTATTTGGTATGTTGTGTATTTGGTATGTTGTGTATTTGATGTGTTGTGTATTTGGTGTGTTGTGTATTTGGTATGTTGTGTATTTGGCATGTTGTATATTTGGTATGTTGTGTATTTGGTATGTTGTGTATTTGGTATGTTGTGTATTTGGTATGTTGTGTATTTGGTAAGTTGTATATTTGGTTCGTTGAGTATTTTGTATGTTGTATATTTGGTATGTTGTGTATTTGGTATGTTGTATATTTGGTATGTTGTGTATTTGGTATGCTGTATATTTGGTATGTTGAGTATTTTGTATGTTGTATTTTTGGTATGTTGTGTATTTGGTATGTTGTGTATTTGGTATGTTGTATATTTGGTATTTTGTGTATTTGGTACGTTGTATATTTGGTACGTTGTGTATTTGGTATGTTGTGTATTTGGTATGTTGTGTATTTGGTATGTTGTGTATTTGGTATGTTGTATATTTGGTATGTTGAGTATTTTGTATGTTGTATATTTGGTTCGTTGAGTATTTTGTATGTTGTATATTTGGTATGTTGAGTATTTGGTATGTTGTATATTTGGTATGTTGTGTATTTGGTATGTTGAGTATGTTGTATGTTGTATATTTGGTATTTTGTGTATTTGGTATATTGTGTATTTGGTAGGTTGTGTATTTGGCATGTTGTATATTTGGTATATTGTGTATTTGGTATGTTGTGTATTTGGTATGTTGTGTATTTGGTATGTTGTATATTTGGTATGTTGAGTATTTGGTATGTTGTATATTTCGTTCGTTGAGTATTTTGTATGTTGTATATTTGGTATGTTGAGTATTTTGTATGTTGTATATTTGGTATGTTGAGTATTTGGTATGTTGTATATTTGGTATGTTGTGTATTTGGTATGTTGTATATTTGGTAGGTTGAGTATTTTGTATGTTGTATATTTGGTATTTTGTGTATTTGGTATATTGTGTATTTGGTAGGTTGTGTATTTGGCAAGTTGTATATTTGGTATATTGTGTATTTGGTATGTTGTGTATTTGGTATATTGTGTATTTGGTAGGTTGTGTATTTGGCAAGTTGTATATTTGGTATATTGTGTATTTGGTATGTTGTGTATTTGGTATGTTGTATATTTGGTATGTTGAGTATTTGGTATGTTGTATATTTGGTATGTTGTGTATTAGGTATGTTGTATATTTGGTATGTTGAGTATTTTGTACGTTGTATATTTGGTATGTTGTGTATTTGGTATATTGTGTATTTGGTAGGTTGTGTATTTGGTATGTTGTGTATTTGGCATGTTGTATATTTGGTATGTTGTGTATTTGGTATGTTGTGTATTTGGTATGTTGTGTATTTGGTATGTTGTGTATTTGGTAAGTTGTATATTTGGTTCGTTGAGTATTTTGTATGTTGTATATTTGGTATGTTGTGTATTTGGTATGTTGTATATTTGGTATGTTGTGTATTTGGTATGCTGTATATTTGGTATGTTGAGTATTTTGTATGTTGTATTTTTGGTATGTTGTGTATTTGGTATGTTGTTTATTTGGTATGTTGTATATTTGGTATTTTGTGTATTTGGTACGTTGTATATTTGGTACGTTGTGTATTTGGTACGTTGTGTATTTGGTACGTTGTGTATTTGGTATGTTGTGTATTTGGTATGTTGTGTATTTGGTATGTTGTGTATTTGGTATGTTGTATATTTGGTATGTTGTATATTTGGTATGTTGTGTATTTGAGATGTTGTGTATTTGGTATGTTGTGTATTTGGTATGTTGTGTATTTGGTATGTTGTGTATTTGATGTGTTGTGTATTTGGTGTGTTGTGTATTTGGTATGTTGTGTATTTGGCATGTTGTATATTTGGTATGTTGTGTATTTGGTATGTTGTGTATTTGGTATGTTGTGTATTTGGTATGTTGTGTATTTGGTAAGTTGTATATTTGGTTCGTTGAGTATTTTGTATGTTGTATATTTGGTATGTTGTGTATTTGGTATGTTGTATATTTGGTATGTTGTGTATTTGGTATGCTGTATATTTGGTATGTTGAGTATTTTGTATGTTGTATTTTTGGTATGTTGTGTATTTGGTATGTTGTGTATTTGGTATGTTGTATATTTGGTATTTTGTGTATTTGGTACGTTGTATATTTGGTATGTTTTGTATTTGGTATGTTGTGTATTTGGTATGTTGTGTATTTGGTATGTGTTGTGTATTTGGTATGTTGTGTATTTGGTATGTTGTATATTTGGTATGTTGTATATTTGGTATGTTGTATATTTGGTATGTTGTGTATTTGGTATGATGTGTATTTGGTATGTTGTGTATTTGGTATGTAAAATGTGAAATTAACATGACTTGTACTACGGGTACAGGATCTTTATATTTTTTTTGCTGTTTTGCTACAGCAGGAAAATAATCCTGCAGCAACACTGCAGCAACCAGAAATGTGAATTATTACATGGATTATAATAAATTGACATTTTTGTAGTGGTTGATGCATTTTTTGTAAGAGAACATCAAGTCTGAAATGTAAAATTGGAAATCACAAACTTCAGAAGCCTCTTTAAAACTCAAATACACTACATTGCAGGAAAGTTCTCCTGCAACTGGGTGATCAAATGAAGATCCTCTATTTTTTTATAAGATTATAAGCCTGATGTTAAATATGTATCTGTATGCGAGCAGTATGTCGGAATCTGAACATGTGTCCATGTGTGTGTGTATTTATATGCATGCGTACTTGTACGTGTGTGTGTGTATTTATATGCATGCGTACTTGTACGTGTGTGTGTAGATGCATGTTAATGTACGTGCAACGCTACATGCTTGCTTGGATGCGTGTGTATGCGGTAAAGGAGGAACAGCTCGCTGGGCCGTGTGTTGGGTGTCTGGGGCCGAGGCGGGCCGGTCCGGGGCAGTGTTTATGCTATGCTATGATTAACACCGTCCAGGTGCTCTGTTGGCAGGCCTGGCCACCCACCGCCCACTGTTGCTGCTGCTTGAGACACACACATTTCCCCATCGTGGCTGGGCCCAGTCATCCATATTTACAAAGCTGGATGAGCCAACACTCTGAACTATTGACCACCATTTATTCTTACTCTCAGACTGTCTCATAAACGATGCTTCTTCACTGAAAGAGAGATGGAGAGGGGGAAGAGTGGAGAAGAGAGGCCAGAGAGGCAAGAGAGGTGTAGGCAGCTGGGGGGGAGTTAGAATTCCGCAATGAAACAGAGTGTAAGTAAGGAGGGTGGAGGGGATGAAGAGGAGATGGGGGGTGAAATAGAGAATGAGGGAAAGAGACCAAGGGAGAAAGAGACGGAGGTGTGTGTGTCGGGCTCCCTAGCTGTGACGGTCTGCTTCAGGGGGAACGAGCTGAGGATGGATGCCACAGACAGCGCTCAGACGGCGTTGAGCATTTCATTAACCCTATCTCCCCTGGTCTAGACAGGAAGGACCAGGCCTGGCCCCACACAACCATGGCCCTGTTGAGGGAGCTGATCTTGGGGCTGGGTCAGCGCTTGCCGAGCCCCTGGGAGGCAGCATGCTGTTTGTTTTGCCCTAGTTGTGTACTGCATGTACCCACCGTCTGTTTGTTCAAAATGGCTTATTCATGCTTCAGCTCTATTCACAGGATTCTCACACTGAGCTTTCTCAGAAGAGATGTCTGTCCTCATGTTTGCTGATTGGTCCCAGAGCCGAGAAGCTGTCAGAGACTGAGGTCAGAGTGAGGAGAGAAGAGGACAAGAGGAGAAAGGAGAGGACAAGTGAAGAGAAGAGAGGAGAGGAGAGGAGAGAGAGGAGAGGAGAGGAGAGAGGAGAGGAGAGGAGAGGAGAGGAGAGGAGAGAGAGAAGAGAAGAGAAGAGAAGTGAAGAGAGGAGAGAGGAGAGGAGAGGAGAGGAGAGGAGAGGAGAGGAGAGGAGAGGAGAGAGAGAAGAGAAGAGAGGAGAGGAGAGGAGAGGAGAGGAGAGGAGAGGAGAGGGGAAGAGAAGAGAAGAGAAGAGAAGAGAAGAGAGAGAAGAGAAGAGAGAGGAGAGGAGAGGAGAGAGGAGAGGAGAGAGAGAGAGAAGAGAAGAGAAGAGAAGAGAAGAGAAGAGAAGAGAAGAGAAGAGAAGAGAAGAGAAGAGAAGAGAAGAGAAGAAGAGAAGAGAAGAGAAGAGAAGAGAAGAGAAGAGAAGAGAAGAGAAGAGAGGAGAGGGAGAGGAGAGGAGAGGAGAGGAGAGGAGAGGAGAGGAGAGGAGAGAGAGAGGAGAGGAGAGGAGAGGACAAGAGAAGAGAGGAGAAGAGAAGAGAAGAGAAGAGAGAGAAGAGAAGAGAAGAGAAGAGAAGAGAAGAGAAGAGAGAAGAGAAGAGAAGAGAAGAGAAGAGAAGAGAAGAGAGGAGAGAGAGGAGAGGAGAGGAGAGGAGAGGAGAGAGAGAGGAGAGGAGAGAAGAGAGAGAGAAGAGAAGAGAGGAGAGAGAGAGAGGAGAGGAGAGGAGAGGAGAGGAGAGAGAGAGGAGAGGAGAGAGGAGAGAGAGAGAAGGAGAGGGAGAAGAGAGGAGAGAGAGGAGAGGAGAAGAGAGAAGAGAGAGAAGAGAAGAGAAGAGAAGAGAAGAGAAGAGAAGAGAGAAGAGAAGAGAAGAGAAGAGAGAGAGAAGAGAGAGGAGAGGGAGAGGAGAGGAGAGGAGAGGAGAGGAGAGGAGAGAGAGGACAAGTGAAGAGAGAGAAGAGGAGAAGAGAAGAGAAGAGAGAGAGAAGAGAGAGAGGAGAGGAGAGAGAGAAGAGAAGTGAAGAGAGGAGAGGGAGAGGAGAGGAGAGGAGAGAGAGAGAGGAGAGGAGAGAGGAGAAGAGAAGAGAAGAGAAGAGAAGAGAGGAGAAGGAGAGAAGAGAAGAGAAGAGAAGAGAAGAGAAGAGAAGAGAGAGAGAGGAGAGGAGAGAGAGAGGAGAGGAGAGGAGAAGAGAAGAGAAGAGAAGAGAAGAGAAGAGAGAGAGGAGAGGAGAGAGAAGAGAAGAGAAGAGAGAGAGAAGAGAAGAGGAGAAGAGAGGAGAGGAGAGGAGAGGAGAGGAGAGGAGGAGAGAAGAGAGAGAAGAGAGAGAGAGGAGAGAGAAGAGAGAGAGGAGAGGAGAGGAGAGGAGAGGAGAGGAGAGGAGAGGAGAGGAGAGAGGAGAAGAGAAGAGAAGAGAAGAGAAGAGAAGAGAAGAGGAGAGGAGAGGAGAGGAGAGAGAGGAGAGAGAGAGGAGAGGAGAGGAGAAAGGAGAGGAGAAGAGGAGAGGAGAAGAGGAAGAGAAGAGGAGAAGAGAAGAGAAGAGAAGAGAAGAGAAGAGAGGAGAGAGAGAGAAGAGAAGAGAAGAGAAGAGAAGAGAAGAGAGGAGAGGAGAGGAGAGGAGAGGAGAGGAGAGGAGAGGAGAGGAGAGGAGAGGAGAGGAGAGGAGAGGAGAGGAGAGGAGAGGAGAGGAGAGGAGAGGAGAGGAGAGGAGAGGAGAGGAGAGGAGAGGAGTAGAAAGATGGATAGGAGGAGGAAGGGAAGGAGAGCAGAGTGGGGAGCTGAATCAATAGTCCAGAGAATCTGCATTCTTCCACTGAACTGTCTGACTCAGTGATAAGTGTTCCTAATTGTGTAATCACTGGCATTGGTATGAGTAGTTGTGTAATAACAGTCGTTTAACACAATATCTCATCTCACTCCCACTCAGTGTATCAGTACGTATTCACACCTGTTTTCTTGACGTCCTGATGGAATAACTCACTTTTTGCCATCGGTTTGTGTTTAACATTGTACATTTCTGTGACACCAAATCATTTCATCACCATATGTTTTTTGCCAAAACTCAGTTTAGGTACTATTCATAGGTTATTGAAGTATAGTATATAATAGAATGATATGATATGAAGCTAAACATATTAGCATGTTTAGTTAATTTACTGTAAGATAACTGATGTGTTTGTAATTTCAGGGTACAGTAGAATATTGACATTAGACCTTAACATTTTTCTGTAAGACAGAAGGGAAAGACCCTTTGATCTGCAGCCTATAGAGTCTCAGTCCTATCCCAGTCCTATCCCAGTCCTATCCCAGTCCTATCCCAGTCCTATTCCAGTCCTATCCCAGTCCTATTCCAGTCCTATCCCTGCTGCAAATGCTTCTTGGATGCTGGAGGAACCACAGGTCCAGAGAAAACACACTCCAAGCCTACTCTTTGAGCATTTTACAAGCCAAACAAGTGGTCGGGCCTTCCCCCATGTCAAATAAATACAATGTCAAACAGATAGTCATCAGCCGTGTCTGTTTTAATTGTCAGACAGGAAGATTGGATTTGATTTCCAAGGGAGATACTCTGAATGATAGGTTGTCCTATTTTACAAAGCTATAACTATAAGCAAGCAAGAGCTTGAACTGATGTGACTGAAATACATAACCGTAACATATCTCCTTCAACCTATGATTATAGTATAGTTAGAATTATTTTAGCCTTATTTAAAGATGTGGTCCGGGATCTTAAGCACTTACAAATGCAAATTGGAATTCGTATAAAAAAACAAAAAAACAAACGAACGTGGTACACAATTGTGCTACATTTTTGGGGACCTGTTTTGGCTAGTGAACACTACCTTCAAAACTAATGGCTGAAATTATACAAAACCGTCATTTTAATTCCAGATGTAAGGACTCGTGTGAGATGACTGAGTATACCTACACACACTTTACTTAGAGAAAACCAGAAAACCATCACCTACCAGGAATATGATATAAACGCCTACTACATGGCAGCGTAGTCATTACAGCCACAACATCTTCACATTCCCCAGTCTGTGCCAGAGAAACACATATTACAACCTGTTTACAACTGTCCCATAAACCTGGTGCTCTGGCGCTGAGGGAAGACTGTGCTCTTCTGATTAAACCACACCAGTCATGTGTTTACTCCTGGCTAAGTGGAGGTCACAGATATTTTTTCTTTCGTTTTCCCCCAATAAATCTCTTTCCGGGTCAGGGGAGTGGAGGAGAGTGGAGGGGCAGGGCAGAGGGAGAGGGGCCCCGTGCTCGGTGGTCCTCTATAGCCGGCACTGGGGAGAGCAGGAGCAAAAATAAACTCTCTCTTCTGGAAAAGGGTAGGCGATGCCACTCTGCGACGGGGGACGGCAGGCTCTGGTGAGTGTTACTGAGCTGTCACTGCTTCTCCCAACAGCCCCTCCCCCCTTGTCCCTCTGGAATGGGCCGGGCCAACAGGACAGGGGTGGGGTCAGAGCCAGAAGCATTCCCTGCATTCCGTATGGCCGGCAGTGAAGCGGGAGGTACACACACACACCACACACCACACGCCACACACACCAACAAGCTCTCACAGTCTTATTGCATAATTATATCCACGTTTCTCCAAACATAACATTTTTAAGTTGCTCCAAACTTCACATTTCTATTTTGGACACCCTGGGTTGACTCCTCCTGCTCAGCATTGTTCTGTTTCTTCAAACATCACATTTCGAAGTTAAGGGTTAAGATTTGGGATAGGGTTCACAATAATTTTGCTTAGGCATGAATTCCGAATGGTTAAGGTAATGGTTAAGGTAAGGTAATAGTGTTCAAATAAAATAAAAATGAGTGTCCATCACTGGGATTGAACACACAACTGATCCATGTGTGATCCGGAGTCATGGGAATACCCCAAGCCACCATCCCCATTCATAACACCTTAGCAAAACAGTTATAGCACTCACTGTTGTTCCTAGTGTCCGGTATTGAAGGCATTTCCTGACGACCCCAGGACAAGGATAGACATCCAATTTCACTCTTGAGTGATCTGCCTGACGCACACACATACATACACACACGGCTGTTACTGGCTAAGGCCACCGGGGCAGGGCACATGTCACCACTGTCAGATTCAACAGGACAGAAAGCTAATCTAAACCAGCCCCAGCCTGCACCACTCACTCCCTCTCTCTCCTTCGCTCCCTCTCTCACTCACTCTCTTACTCTCCCTCTCTCTCTTGCTACACATGCACGTACACACACACCGACACACAACATACACATAAATATGATCCAACAGACAACAACAATTACATAGAAGTTAACAAGCCCCCACATCCTGCAACTAGATCTCACAGTCTCATATCAGAATTAGACGTTCATCCATGTTTCTCAAATGTCACATTTTTAAGTTGTTGCAAATGTTACATTTCAAAGTGTTTAAGGTTAAGTTTATGCATTAGCTCCACATTTTTAAGGTTAGGGTTAAGTTTAGGCACTACTGTACCTCCAAAGTCTTAATGTTAGGCGTTAACTCTGAATGGTTAAGGTAAGGGTTAAGGTTTGGGATAGGCTTAAAACAAAAATCTAAATAACAACTTTCTATCGCTGGATTCGAACATGCAACCTTTGGAATCAGAGGCAGATTTGTACGCCCATCCGCTATCCTCGTCCACAATGCCCTAGCAAAAACCAAAGCCTACTTGAAGGTAACAGCTCTCACTGTGTCCAATTTCCACATCATCTCCTGATGTCCTCAGACATGGATGGACGTTGAATATCGACTTGTTTCACGGTGACCTGGCTGTATCCTATAAGCCCTGGGAGAATGAGGGAGTGAGAAAGAGAGAGAGAGTCAAAGATAGAGAGACAGAGAGTGCACACAGCTGCTCAGCATCTTGCTGCGCCAGTTCTTAATGGACTTGACATGCTCTGACAAAATCCATTTTCTGATGGAGCTGTGATTACAATGATAGGCCTGGAATTATGATTTTGGCTCCTTGGTGTGTGCACAGCTCTCTCTCTCTCTCTCTCTCTCTCTCTCTCTCTCTCTCTCTCTCACACACACACACACACACACACACACACACACACACACACACACACACACACACACACACACACACACACACACACACACACACACACACACAGTGTTTAGTGAACTTCAGACAGGCTTTACTGTGCCTATTCCTAACACTTCAGACCTCTCAGGGGATCCACATGGATCAGTTTTAAGAGCTCTCTAATTCCCCAACAGAAGAATGGACATATTTAACACTTTACAGACACCGTGCCAAATGATTGGCATCCACATGTGTACAAGGGGCATAGGCACTGGGAAGCTGAGCAACAACCCAAAACAATCCTGGACATGATTTGTCTTTTTACCTAAACGTGCAAACACCCTCAGATAGAATCCATAGCAAGCAGTGCACAGGGTTAGATGAAATATAACAGAACTGATGAACTGGAATGACATTCAATCTCACGGCATGGGTTGCCAAAAACAACTAACTGAAAGCCACACCCCCGAATAAGCCACGGATATGACTGTATTCAGGCATGTGTCACTATGCTTCTATGGCACCATGCCACTGCCTATTTAATTTGTTCATTTAGAGAACAAGACAGCTCATAATCCAATGCCTTTATCACAGTCAACACCTATATGTTTGCTTTAATTAGCTTTAAACATGTTCATGTTTGTGTAGAATAGCATGAGATGAGCTCATTTTCCTCTCTGCCCCATGGCAAAATGTGTATAATTGCAGGAAATGACCTTCAAAACAGCAAATCTTTGTCTTTGCCCCATGGCAAAATGTGTATAATTGTTAGCTGCAAGCCCACCTTCCAATGAATTTATGGCTATGCCACTGCTCTGTATTGTATGCAATGAAACTTCACAGTGTGAAACAATGTGTAGAAATGTAGTTTTGTTGAAAGGTAGACACTGTACACAAAGCATGCTGACTAATAGGTATGAGCATCTGGAGTCGTTTGCTTGTATCCCTGTATTTTCCTTATTGTTTGATGAAACTTCTCATTAGCAGTGATCAGTGAGATGAGAATGACCTTCTGCACCCGAGTCAGACGGAACACAAACCCACTGGGAATTTAGCACTAACTCCACAAAGCTCTTGTGGCATAATTGGACTCATTTGAGATGTTCGGGTTTTGAGAGAGCCGCAGCATAGCCACGGTGAGATACATTTTTCCATCCCTTCTCAATATATATCCACATCTTTGATCTAATCTCCTAAAACTTTGCTTGCTGATGTTTCACAATGATACATTTGTGACGGCTGTGGACACACATGGCTAACCCAGGAGCATGTTAGTTTCCAGTCGTTTCAGCTCTGAAGAATGCCTCGGTTTACTCCAGTGTGGTTCAGGCCTCCATGTTGCAACATTAAAGCCTCTTTTGTGTGGGAGACCTATAATCCTATGACTCTTATAGATGTAGGATCTTAATTTGAACATGTTTGCAACATCAGGAAAAAAATCCTGCAGCAACAGGAAATGTGAATTACTATGTTGATTATTTCATGAATGGATATTTTTGTAGGGGTTGATACATTTTTCATTCAAATCAAGTCTGACATTTCAAGGGGAAATGACAAACTTTAGCAGCCTTTTTAAACCTTGAATACAAAACAAGTTTACATTTCCTGCCGTGCAGGGAGATTCTCAGCAACAAAAGAGTGATCAAATTAAGATCCTCCATCTGTACTTTCATTCTCCGTTTCTGTCCATTTTCTTTGGTTGTTTTAGATTCTCTCTATCCACCCTTGGTGGTGAATTGTTGAAGGTTTTTGTTGTCAGAGATTTTTGCTATAACATTTATTTATCACATTAATTAATGACTGAAATTACAGCAATGTCACGGAATTACATTAAACAACTGTAAATTGTTCCATTTGACATCCATAGTGTAAATAGAGAGCTGACAAACAGCTGATCACGTGAAGTGAATGTTTTTTGGGATGTTTGTGTGCTATTGACCAGAAGTGGTGTGTGTATGGGGATGTGTAACCACTTCTTTTGGGCTGTCATGAGTTTCTGATATGGTTGTTAGCAGTGTCATCAGGTGTGTGACAGTCCTTATTTCTATATTTCCATTTAGCGCTGATTGGATAATGTACCATTCCCAGGACAGAAAAAACCTTGTGTCATAATGCCCTCAGACATTGGCCTGGTCATCTTATCTGGCACTGGCGCGCTCTGGGGTCGTTGGCAGGGCAATGACCATGTCCTCAGTGCCTGAGGGGAGGTGAGGAGGGGTCATTCTCTGCCCTCTGTCAGCTTAGGCTGACACACGCACACACACACACACACACACAAACACACACACACACACACACACACAAAACACACACACACACCCACACACACACACACACACACACACACACACACACACACACACACACACACACACAGAGAGAGAGAGAGGGGCTATCTCTCCCCGTGCTCTCTCTGCTGAGGGTTCAGTGTTCAGCAGCAGTCCTCTCCCCAGCCCCCTTCCCAGTCCTCTCCCTACACTCTTCCCAGCCATCTCCCCAGGTCTCTCCTCAGTCCTCTCCCCAGCCATCTCCCCAGGCCTCTCCTCAGTCCTCTCCCCAGCCATCTCCCCAGCCCTCCCCCAGCCCTCTCCCCAGCCCTCCCCCAGCCCTCTCCCCAGTCCTCTCCCCAGCCCTCTCCCCAGGCCTCTCCCCAGTCCTCTCCCCAGCCCTCTACCCAGTCCTCTCCCCAGCCCTCTACCCAGTCCTCTCCCCAGCCCTCTACCCAGTCCTCTCCTCCCCGCCCTCCACCCAGCCCCCCAGTCCTCTCCCTAGCCCACCCCAGCCCTCCACCCAGCCCCCAGTCCTCTCCCCAGCCCTTTACCAGCCCCCCAGTCCTCTCCCCAGCCCTTTACCCAGTCCCCCAGTCCTCTCCCCAGCCCTTTACCCAGCCCCCCGTCCTCTCCCCAGCCCTTTACCCAGCCCCCCAGTCCTCTCCCCAGCCCTTTACCCAGCCACCCCCAGTCCTCTCCCCAGCCCTTTACCCAGCCACCCCTCAGTCCTCTCCCCAGCCCTCCCCCAGCCCTCTCCCCAGTCCTCTCCCCAGCCCTCTACCCAGTCCTCTCTCCGGCCCACTACCCAGTCCTCTCCCCAGCCCTTTACCCAGTCCCCCCATTCCTCTCCCCAGCCCTTTACCCAGTCCTCTCCCCAGCCCACCCCAGCCCTCTACCCAGTCCTCTCCCCAGCCCACCCCAGCCCTCTACCCAGTCCTCTCCCCAGCCCACCCCAGCCCTCTACCCAGTCCTCTCCCCAGCCCACCCCAGCCCTTTCCCTAGCCCTGTCCTCAGTCCTCTCCCGGGCCTGTCCTCAGCCCTCTCCCAAGTCCACTCCCCAGCCCACCCCAGCCCTCTACCCAGCCCTTTACCCAGTCCCCCCAGTCCTCTCCCCAATCCTCTCCCCAGCCCTCTACCCAGTCCCTCTCCGACCCACTACCCAGTCCTCTCCCCAGCCCTCTACCCAGTCCTCTCCCCAGCCACCCCAGCCCTCTACCCAGTCCTCTCCCCAGCCCACCCCAGCCCTCTACCCAGTCCTCTCCCCAGCCCTCTACCCAGTCCTCTCCCCAGCCCACCCCAGCCCTCTACCCAGTCCTCTCCCCAGCCCACCCCAGCCCTTTCCCTAGCCCTGTCCTCAGTCCTCTCCCCGGGCCTGTCCTCAGCCCTCTCCCAAGTCCACTCCCCAGCCCACCCCAGCCCTCTACCCAGCCCTTTACCCAGTCCCCCAGTCCTCTCCCCAATCCTCTCCCCAGCCCTCTACCCAGTCCTCTCTCCGACCCACTACCCAGTCCTCTCCCCAGCCCTCTACCCAGTCCTCTCCCCAGCCACCCCAGCCCTCTACCCAGTCCTCTCCCCAGCCACCCCAGCCCTCTACCCAGTCCTCTCCCCAGCCCACCCCAGCCCTCTACCCAGTCCTCTCCCCAGCCCTCTACCCAGTCCTCTCCCCAGCCCTCCACCCAGCCCCCCAGTCCTCTCCCCAGCCCACCCCAGCCCTCCACCCAGCCCCCCAGTTCCCCCCAGTCCTTTCCCCCGTCCTCTCCCCAGTCCTCTCCCCAGCCCTTTACCCAGTTTCCCCCAGTCCTTTCCCCGTCCTCTCCCCAGCCCTTTACCCAGTCCCCCAGTCCTCTCCCCAGCCCTTTACCCAGTCCTTTCCCCAGCCCTCTACCCAGTCCTCTCCCCAGCCCTCTACCCAGTCCTCTCCCCAGCCCTCTACCCAGTCCTCTCCCCAGCCCTCTACCCAGTCCTCTCCCCAGCCCTCTACCCAGTCCTCTCCCCAGCCCTCTACCCAGTCCTCTCCCCAGCCCTTTACCCAGTCCTCTCCCCAGCCCTCTACCCAGTCCTCTCCCCAGCCCTCTACCAAGTCCTCTCCCCAGCCCACCCCAGCCCTCTACACAGTCCTCTCCCCAGCCCTTTACCCAGTCCCCCATTCCTCTCCCCAGCCCTCTACCCAGTCCTCTCCCCAGCCCTTTACCCAGTCCCCCCCATTCCTCTCCCCAGCCCTCTACCCAGTCCTCTCTCCAGCCCACCCCAGCCCTCTACCCAGTCCTCTCCCCAGCCCACCCCAGCCCTCTACCCAGTCCTCTCCCCAGCCCACCCCAGCCCTCTACCCAGTCCTCTCCCCAGCCCACCCCAGCCCTTCCCTAGCCCTGTTCTCAGTCCTCTCCCGGGCCTGTCCTCAGCCCTCTCCCAAGTCCACTCCCGGGCCTGTCCTCAGCCCTCTCCCCAGTCCTCTCCCGGGCCTGTCCTCAGCCCTCTCCCCAGTCCTCTCCCCGGGCCTGTCCTCAGCCCTCTCCTCAGTCCTCTCCCCGGGCCTGTCCTCAGCCCTCTCCCCAGCCCTCCCTTGCATTCTGAATGTTATCCTTTGGGCTCCTAATTGCCTGTAATTTGCTTGTTGAAAGACTCCCCAGCTTGTCTGGCCCTGTAAAGTGGGGTAACCCGAGAGCCCCGGAGGGGGAGGTGGAGTGTGGAGGGGGGAGGAGAGGAGGTGGAGGAAGAGGAAGAAGAGGAGGAAGAGGAAAAGGGGAGGAATTAGGGAGGAGAATAAGAGGAGGAAAGCAGGACAACTAGAAGGGAAGGAGGAAATGCTGGTTTGTTCAACACAGAGACTCATACAGTCAAAAAGGTCTGCATGGCTGTCATAGGGATTGAAGTCTATGAAGAGACGTGCATTTGTGTGTGTGTGACTGAATATGATGCAGTGCTAACATTAAATGTCATCTCCCATGAATGACGCAGCGCCCCCCTTGGGCCAGTTGAGATATTGCGTGTGACCAACACATTTCAGTTATTTACTCTAGCTCCCGTCTTGGGCCAGTCAGTGTAATTTTGTAAATGCCAGATCTCTATGGCAAAACACATCAAAATCAGGCCAGTGCTGTCTGAGATATCGCGTGTGACTAAAGTACGATCAAAAAGACGACGGAGGCAGATCAACAGTCTCCTCCCTGATTTCATCGTGGGGGACAACAAAGCAAAGACTAAAAGTGTGACTTGCTTCTGCTAAGATCGATCCACTTAACAAAAAATAAGCGAATATATCCAGCTACTTGTCCAGGCTGTAGCATGGATGGGGGCATCATGGATCAATATATCCAGCTACTTGTCCAGGCTGTAGCATGGACGGTGGCATCATGGATCAATATATCCAGCTACTTGTCCAGGCTGTAGCATGGACGGTGGCATCATGGATCAATATATCCAGCTACTTGTCCAGGCTGTAGCATGGACGGTGGCATCATGGATCAATATATCCAGCTACTTGTCCAGGCTGTAGCATGGACGGTGGCATCATGGATCAATATATCCAACTACTTGTCCAGGCTGTAGCATGGACGGTGGCATCATGGATCAATATATCCAACTACTTGTCCAGGCTGTAGCATGGACGGTGGCATCATGGATCAATATATCCAACTACTTGTCCAGGCTGTAGCATGGACGGTGGCATCATGGATCAATATATCCAGCTACTTGTCCAGGCTGTAGCATGGACGGTGGCATCATGGATCAATATATCCAGCTACTTGTCCAGGCTGTAGCATGGATGGTGGCATCATGGATCAATATATCCAACTACTTGTCCAGGCTGTAGCATGGACAGTGGCATCATGGATCGGTCAGGTGGAGGCGGACGGCCGGGTGTCCTGGATGTTCCAGCTCAGATACACGGCCAGGGTCTGAACACAGCCAGCACCTGCCTGAGCTGGAAAAAAAATATAAAATAACAGTTCTTATTGTATTATGAATACATTAAATAAATAAAACACAATACATTTTAATTGAACCATTGCAAATTGTGGTGCGTGTGCTTTAGTGTGTGTGATTCCAGTGTCCCACTGGGTGGCAAAGGAATATAATCCAGCTGTCATGTTGAATATGGTGTCATTGTTGTCAAGGCGACACAACCAGGACACTAGTATTTTTCAGACTGACCATTTCGAAATCTCCACCCTGGTTAGGGGTTGGCACACACACACACATACGCACGTACGCACACACACACGCACGCACGCACGTACGTGCGCATGCACGCACGCACACACACACACACACACACACACACACACACACACACACACACACACACACACACACACACACACACACACACACACACAGAATGCCCTGTGATGTTCTCCTCCGCTGTGTGACAGAGCATGGCATGGCCTGGTGGGCAGGATGTGAGGTTCTGCTTGTTTGTTTTAATGTCCTGTGGTAAAGGGAGAATGAGCACCTGCCTGCCTGCCTGTCATCTGTTATCTACATTTTGCACTTTAGGAAGTCAATGAGAACCAATCCTCTTTCACAACTACAACCTGGGTATCCACTGGGGGAGTCGAGACATTTCTGAACGATCAACTTCCATTCCCTACCCTGTCTCCCATTCCAGACCACTGAGCTATCAGATTCAGAGGAACAGAAATAATCTAACCACACATTGTAGTTCCAGGGTTGTATATCCACCAGGGAAGCCTAAACTATGAATTGTTGTCATTGAGCCACCCCAAATCTATCCCAGAAGCAGAGTCCTAACCCTAACACTAACCACAGACTACAGACATACAGTGTACAGTAGTTAGGTGACTACTCTGAGTTACCCTACTCTCTTTCATCTTAAGGGTCAACATCTCTCCACATCCTCATGTTTGACAGTTGGAATCAGGGGCAAATTGTGTAATTTCCTCCCCTCTGCAGCCCAGTGTGTACCAGGCCTGATTCTACATTACAGTATAACAACAGGCCTGCAGGTAGTTGTGGAGGTGGTACTTTTACTGTACTGTATGTGATGTTAATTGGTCTATAATGTTAGTCGTTCTACAACACACAGTTGTCTGAATAGAGGCATTAAGCAGAACCTGGACAGAACTTGATGCCTCTGCTATATCCCTCTCTCTCTATATATCTTCCCCAATCCTCCCTGTCTTCTTCCGTTACAGTTGGGTCAGGTATTTTATTGTTCTCCTTCTCTGTTTCTCGGTCACTTCTTTCCCCCGCCCTCACCAGCAGTAGCTAGTGTTTCCATGGCCCGTCCTAGCTGTGTTTTGGCCCGGTGTATTGTGGGGCTGGTTTACAGTTTACAGTCCGCCTGTTTGTCAGTCTTTTATACTCCCTGAAACAGGGACCACCCAGGAGGATGTGGTGCGGAGGGCATAGGCTCTCCTCTCTCTCTCTCTCTCTCTCTCTCTCTCTCTCTCTCTCTCTCTGAGTGTAGGTTGTTTAATAGCAGTCTGTGGGCTCAGAGAGCCTTGTCTCTTGGCAGGAGCCGAGCCCTGTCCTGTCCTAACACACAGCCACTGTTTACACTCTGGGGTTCTTGTATTCTGAAATGACAAATTCTCGTCGTCCTCATATCCCTGCTGTCCTTATGGGATGGCCCTAATACCCCATTAGTCCTCCAAAACTTCCTGGTTGCCATGGAGAAATACTGGGTTGTCATGGAAGGATGACTTGTTGTTTTCCCCATTGTTTACTCTGTTTGGAGATGGTGACATCCAGGGAATTCATGGTGACAAATGTAATGTTGAGAATCATTTTGCGTCACTATCACTAAGTGGTGCATGTACGTGAATAACTAGGCCAATGGTGAGTCACTAGGTTCAGACCATCATGGGTTTTTCCCATCACACAGACTGATTGTATCCACTGAGACTAATGTAATGCCTAGCGGGATGACGTGCATACTAGGTTAGCAGTTAGAGAACCACTCTGTTTGGCCTTGTTTTACAACCAACCCTCGTATAATGGACAAGTGATGGT
Organism: Oncorhynchus tshawytscha; assembly: GCF_018296145.1. Taxonomy (NCBI): domain Eukaryota; kingdom Metazoa; phylum Chordata; class Actinopteri; order Salmoniformes; family Salmonidae; genus Oncorhynchus; species Oncorhynchus tshawytscha. The sequence goes on from NW_024609834.1 coordinate 1,460,704, forward strand.
GATGAAGAGGGGGTCAGAGAAGTTCTCTGAATTGCTAACCAAAATATATAGTTAGTACTTGCATCTTGAAAACTATTCACTTCAGAAAGTAGAAGCATATTGACAGAGTTGTTTGCCAGGTAGGTAGTTGCTTCCTGCTTGTCCAGGTCTGGTATAACTTACAGAGACTCTTTTGATCAACAATGGCATGTCAATTCCTTGGGGGTTGGAAAATGCACTCAAACTTGCCAATTGCATTCGACATCAGCATAATTTCCCTCTCAATCGCGGAAAATCCATTCTAACTCACTGTGGGAATGTAACAGATGCACACACCACATGGGCTACATGCTACTCTGCTTTCTGTAAACACGCACAAACACAGGCATGTACAAACACACAAACACACACACTTACACACAGACACAAATATTTATTTTGACGTGTGTGATCACCCTCCCCTTGGTAATGAGTACTGTGATTGCTTTGGGTAAATGATAACTACATCCAGTATTTCACTTCTGCTGCTTTACTGTACACACACACACACACACACACACACACACACACACACACACACACACACACACACACACACACACACACACACACACACACACACAGTGTATTCAGACTTTTTGACTTTTTCCACATTTTGTCACGTTACTTTTTCCATATTTTGTTATGTTCCAGCCTTATTCTAAAATTGATAAATAAATAACAAATCATCATCAATCTACACACAATACCCCATTAAAAAAAAAAAAACGTAAAAAATGTTTTTAGAAATGTTTGCAAATTTATAAAAAATAGAAAACAGAAATACCTTATTTACATAAGTATTCAGACCCTTTGCTATGAGATTTGAAATTGAGCTCAGGTGCATCCTGTTTCCATTGATCATCCTTGAGGTGTTTCTACAACTTGATTGGATTCCAACTGTGGTAAATTCAATTAATTGGACATGATTTGGAAAGGCACACACCTGTCTACATAAGGTCACACAATTGACAGTGCATGTCAGAGCAAAAACCAAGCCATGAGGTTGAAGGAATTGTCCGTAGAGCTCAGAGACAGGATTGTGTCTAGGCACAGATCTGGGGAAGGGTACCAAAACATTTCTGCAGCATTAAAGGTCCACAAGAACACAGTGGCCTCCATCATTCTTAAATGGAAGAAGTTTGGAACCACTAAGAAGACTCTTCCTAGAGCTGGCTGCCCGGACAAACTGAGCAATCGGGGGAGAAGGGCCTTGGTCAGGGAGGTGACCAAGAACCCAATGGTCACTCTGACACAACTCCAGAGTTCCTTTGTGGTGATGGGAGAACCTTCCAACATCTCTGCAGTACCCGCTGAATAGGCGGGAGACTCCGGCAACACCGGAGTGAAGGGCGACTCTGGCAGCGCCGGAGTGAAGGGCGACTCTGGCAGCTCCTGACTGAGGGGCGGCTCTGGCAGCTCCGGACAGACGGGCGGCTCTGGCAGCTCCGGACAGGCGGGAGAACCTGGAGGGAGGAGACGGAGCGACAGCCTGGTGCGTGGGGCTGCCATAGGACCCACAGGAGACCTACAGGAGGCCTGGTGCGTGGAGGAGGCACCGGATGAACTGGGCTGTGGGGGAGCACTGGAGCTCTGGTGCGCAGCCTTGGCACCACTCCTCCAGGCTGGATGAACACTTTTGCCCGGAGCCTCCAGAGTGCAGGCACAGGTTGAACCGGGCTGTGGGTGAGCACTGGAGATCTGGTGCATACCACTCACACCTCTCCCTTAGGCTCAATACCCACATTCGCCCGGCATGGGTGTAGCGCAGGCATAGGACACACTGCACCCTCCCAGCGCCCCGGAGACACAGCACACAGAGCCGGCGCAGGATACCCTGGGCCGAAACGGCGTACCGGAGACCAAACACGCTGGGCCGGCACAATATGCCCTGGCTAGATGCCCACTCTCGCATGGCACTTGCGGGGGGCTGGCCTATAGCGCACCAGGCTATGAGCGCGTACTGGCGACACCGTGTGCTTGACTGCATAACACGGTGCCTGACCAGTACTGTGCTTCTTCCGGTAAGCACGGGGAGTTGGCTCAGGTTTATCGCCTGACTCCGCCAATCTCACCGTGTGCCCCCTCCCCTTTGGGGGGCTGCCTCTCGTGCCTGTTGCGCTGCCTTACCTCATATCGCCGCTGCTCAGCTCTCGCTGCCTCCAGATCTTCCTTGGGATGGCGATATTCCCCAGCCTGTACCTAGGGTCCCTTGCCTTCCAGTATCTCCTCCCAAGTCCAGGAGTCCAGAACCCTCTGCTCCTGGTTACCACGCTGCTTGGTCCTTTTTTAGTTGGTAGTTCTGTAACAGTTTTCCTCCTCTTCTGAGGAGGAGTATGAAGGAACGGACCAATATGCAGCATGGTACGTGTCCATGTTAATTTTATTTCAACTGAACACAAAACGAAATAACAAGAGAATGAACGAAAACGAAACAGTTCTGTCTGGTGCAGACACAGAGACAGAAAACAACTACCCACAACACATAGTGGGAAAACAGGCTGCCTAAGTATGGTTCTCAATCAGAGACAACGATCGACAGCTGCCTCTGATTGGGAACCATACCAGGCAAACACAGAAATACAAAACCTAGAATACACAACATAGTTGTAATGCCCACCCCAACATAATGCCCACCCCAACTCATGCCCTGACCAAACTTAAACAGAGACATAAAAAGGAACTAAGGTCAGGACGTGACAGCTGTAATGTAACAAAATAAATACTTTCCGAACGCACTGATCATGCAAACACACACACACACACACACACACACACACACACACACACACACACACACACACACACACACACACACACACACACACACACACACACACACACAGCTGCTGTACTGTAAGAGAGTTGATAGCTGATGAGAGTTGACCAGGGCTGCAGTATGGAGGGTGCCAGTAGAAACAGAGAGATGTTGTGTTTGGAAGCTGCTCCGTGTCTCTGACTGTAATACAGCCGGATGTCAGGGTGGAAGTTACCACAACTTAATTGGACACTGACTGAGACGGCACACGTTTGGCCACCTGGCCCACTGTGATGTCATTTTGGCTCACATACACACACATACACACTCACACACTTGCATACAGTATGCACAAGCACACACTGATCACTGAGACCTAGGATATGTATGCTTATTTTGGCTATGGAAGTGACTCCTTGATCAGAATAGAGGTTTTTCTGAACTAATGGCCTCTGGGATAAAGAACTGGTGATAAGACAGTGATTTGTTTTCAGTACATTATTCAGGTGAAATGAGTGTGTGCTTAGCAAACCATGAGTCTGTGTGGTATTCAGCACATTACATGTTCTCGTCCGAAGGGCTTCTCTCAGGAGAGAGACTGTCTTCCAACGTCAGGAAATGAGTCTTTATACAATTGACAGAACTCTACTGGTTGTGTGTGTGTGTGTGCGTGTGTGTGTGTGTGCGTGTGTGCGTGTGTGTGTGAGAGAGAGCACATTATCATGTTCCCTGCTTGTTAGCGCATCGTTGGCAATTCTAATCTGGATAGAGGGAGGAGAGGAGGTCACGGTGGAGATCCCTAATGACTCATTTGTTCTGTATCTCCAACCACTCAGGGAGGTTAACTGCTCCCCTTCTTCAGCCCCTGATTTCTGCCCTCCTGTCACTAACTACATACACACATGCACATATGTATATTAGACGTACACTAGACATGCCCAAAGACAGCATGATTATATAGTGTGTAAGCATATCATTTAGAATGTCATTTTGTTTCAAGCATTTAGTGAAAAACACAAATGACAATAACCAGCACTTTAGAGAATGTTGTAGTCAATCTTTGGACAGTCAATCATTTTGTAACTTTTATAGCAACATGGAGATAATCTCCCTCCTCTCTCCATTGGTTGGTACAGGTCTTTCCTCCTACTAGGGGGTCCCTGCCTGGGGAGTTGGGAGGCGGTGGTCAGTTGGCATAGCCTTCTGAAATGGCCTGAGTATGGAGCAGTCAGAGCAGAGCAGGAATCACTTATCTCTGTCAGTGTGAACCATGTCTCAGGCAGCCCTGACTATTGCTTGGGAGACAGGGGAGGGCATTGTGAGCTAGCTAGCGTCAGGGCCTGCTCTCTCTTACTGCAACTGCCACATACTGTATACACACAAGCACGCACACACACACACACACACGCACACACACACACACACACACACACACACACACACACACACACACACACACACACACACACACACACACACACACACACACACCCTCCTGCCAGGCCTGGGGTCGTGAGGTCACAGGGTTAACACAAGCCAATTTCCAAAACAGTTGAGGAGACAGGAAACACAATATTTACCACATGACTGCCAGAGAAGAGTGATGTGGTGCCACACACAGAAACAGGCCTCAGAGGCAAGGAGCCTTTGTTTTTCTCTTTCTCTCTGTCTATATACACCAGTGACAAGATGGGGAATCTGCCATCATTTACTCTTGTACACACTGAGCAGGATTCATACTATGCCAGATATAATTTTACTGTAGAAAATAAGATGCAAGAAGGCAATTAGCATACTGTAGCTTTCTGGCATGATTATACTGTAAATGGGGAGTAGGAACTTATTTTGTTAGTTGATAATATTGAACTGATATAATGTGTTGATTACATTGACTGCTATGGTTGGTAGACACTTCATTTCATCTACAGTGCATTCGTAAAGTATTCAGAACACTTTACTTTTTCCACATTTTGTTACGTTACTGCCTTATTCTAAGGCTTAAATAAATAAAAACACAATACCCCGTAATGACAAAGCAGAAACAGGATTTCAGACATGTTTGAATATTTATTTGAAAAAAAAAACGGAAATACTACATTTAAATAAGTATTCAGACTTGATTTGGAAAGGCACACACCTGTCTATATAAGGTCCCACAGTTGACAGTGCATGTCAGTGTAAGGTTCTGTATTCATTTTCTTAGTCAGAGCCTTGTGCTCTGTTTCATTGTGTTCTTCAACGTAGCCTTGTTTTGTTGTGTTCTTGAACGTAGCCCTGTCTTTTTGTTCATTGATTTCACCTGTGTTAGTTACTCACCTGGTTTCATCAGCTCCTTTTTTAGTTCAGTTCATTCTGTTTGTGCCTTTGTGCGGTACTGTTCGTTTTTGACTCTACTAAGCCTTTTCCTAGCTCGTTTGTGAGAATCAGTTATATCCTTCAGTCCTAGTTTTGATTCACCTGCCTGTTTGCCTACCTGTGTATGACCATTGCCTGCCTGTGACCACGATTCCTGCCTTCGGCGAGGGCGAAATAAACAACTGCTGCGCTCTGCGTGTGAATCTACACCTTTTTCTCATTGATTCCAGGATAGATGGAGGGTATTGCCTCATTGCCTCATTTTTGTCTTAAGAACGGAATGGATTCAGAGCAGCTACAGTGGCACCTAACCCAGCAAGAGGAGAGTATGGAGGAAATCTGCCATCTTCTCCACCAGCCTATCCCTACTCCTCCGATGCCAGGTATCATAACCCATAGCCCTCCTTCGTTCATACCCATGCCTGGAAAATGTGACGGTTCACCTGGGAAATGTCAGGGATTTCTGATGCAATGCAGCAAATACATTGAGCACAACCCACTAACTTCACCACCGACAAGAGCAGGGTGGATTTTGTTGTCTCTACTCACAGGCAAAGCCCTGGATTGGGCCACTGCCATATGGACTGCCTACAGCACAGAACTCGGATCTGAGACTCATTTCCACACCCTCTTCAGAGAGGTATTCAATCACTCTCCCTCCGGTCATCCTATAGGAGACCTCACAGAACTTCAACAAGGACGCAATTCAGCTGCCGAGTATGCCCTCCAGTTCCGCACCATGGCTGCCGGGAGTGGATGGTGTGAGCCACCACCATTGAGGACTCTGTCTCTATAGTGCCACTCACCATACCATCTGAATACGGCCAGTACAGCAATGTCTTCAGCAAAATCAAGTCCTCCACTCTGCCACCACATCGCCCAGGAGACTGTGCTATTGACTTACTCCCTGGAGTGTCCCCACCGAAGGACCATGTTTACCCTCCATCTATCCTGGAAAATGAGGCAATGGAGAACTACATTGATGAAACACTCAAAAGGTTTCATTCATCCTTCTTCACCGGCTGCGTCCAGCTTCTTCTTCGTTGGAAAAAAGGACGGTGGTCTCCGTCCATGTATTGATTACCGTTCCCTGAATAACGTCACGGTCAAGAACCGTTTCCCTCTGCTCCCAGCGACCCTTGAACAAGTGGGTTGTGCCAACATCTATATCTATACAAAACTCTACCTGCAAATTGCATATAACCATGTCCGTATACGCGAAGGCGATGAATGGAAGACGACCTTTATCACTGCGCGAGGGCACTACGAATACCTGGTCATGCCCTATGGCCTTACTAACATCCCCGCCGTCTTCCAGTCCTTAATGAACAAGGTTTTCCAGGCTATGATCAACAGCTTTCTCATCATCTACATTGATGACATCCTGGCTTACTCGCTAAAGGAACACATACAGCATGTGCAAAAGGTTCTTCAACGGCTCCCTTCCATGTAACCTCGGTTAACTTCCTCGGTTTCGTACTGACACCAGGAGTGGTCAGCATGGATGAGAACAAAGTCCCCGCTGTCAGTAACTGGTCCAAACCCACCACCGTTAACTCTAGTGACTCCCCATCCCGCATGAGGGAGCGTAATCATCGACTGACACTAATTAGCATAACGCAACATAAATATTCCTAGAAAATATTCCTATTCATGAAAATCACAAGTGAAATATATTGAGACACAGCTTGGCCTTTTGTTAATCACCCTGTCATCTCAGATTTTCAAAATTTGCTTTACAGCCAAAGCTAGACAAGCATTTGTGTAAGTTTATCGATAGCCTAGCATAGCATTTTGTCCAGCTAGCAGCAGGTAACTTGGTCACGGAAATCAGAAAAGCATTGAAATTAAATCGTTTTGGATGTTTTCACTCACACGACTCCCAGTTAGATAGCCAATGTTCCTTTTTTCCAAAAATATTATTTTTGTAGGCGAAATAGCTCTGTTTGTTCTTCACGTTTGGTTGAGAAATCGCCCGGAAAAACGGCAAATAATATTCCAAATTAGCTCCATAATATCGACAGAAACATGGCAAACGTTGTTTATAATCAATCCTCAAGGTGTTTTTCAAATATCTATTTGATAATATATCCACCGGGACAATTGTTTTTTCAGTAGGACCGATTGGAATAATGGCTACCTCTGTATTTTACGTGATAATCACTCTGAGAGCATCAGGTGACCACTTGCGCAATGTAGCCGCTTACGGGTATTTTTCAACATAAATGCGTAAAACTACATCACAATGCTGTAGACACCTTGGGAAATACGGAGAAAAAGTAAACTGGTTGATAGCCCATTCACTGCTCAATAGGGACGCATTGGAACGCAGCGCTTTCAAAACACGAGGCACTTCCGGATTGGATTTTTCTCAGGCTTTCGCCTGCAATATCAGTTCTGATATACTCACCGAAAATATTTTTACAGTTTTGGAAACTTTAGTGTTTTCTACCCTAAGCCGTCTATTATATGCATATTCTAGCATCTTGTCCTGACAAAATATCCCGTTTACTACGGGAACGTTATTCTTCCAAAAATGAAAATACTGCCCCCTAGTCACAAAAGGTTTTAAGGAACGTTGGGTTCTCCAACTACTAGCCGGTTCATTCAGAACTTCAGTTCTACTGCCGCTCCCTTCACTGCCCTTACCAGCCAAAAGACCGGACCCTTCAATGGACTGATACCGCCCTGACTGTTTTCAACAACTTGAAATGCCTCTTCACCTCAGCTCCTGTCCTTCGCCAACCTGATCCGGCCCTTCCTTTCACCCTGGTGGTGGATGCCTCCGAAGTAGGAGCCATAGTCTCTCAGCGGGTGGGAACACCTCCAAAATCACATCCCTGTGCCTTCGTCTTCAGAAAGTTATCCTCCGCTGAGAGGAATTACCATGTGGGGAACATAGAACTCCTCGCCATCAAGCTAGCCCTCGGGGTGTGGCGCCACTGTTTGGAGGGCATACAGCATCCCTTTCTCGTCATAACAGATCATCATAATCTGGAATATATCAGAGGGGCCAAGAGGTTAAACTCCAGACAAGCCCGCTGGGCTCTTCACACGCTTACATTTTCATGTTACTTACATCCCTGGAAAGAAAAGCTAAAAGCTGATGCTCTCTCCCACCAGCTTGACCTTCCAAGCAATAACTCAGACCCTACACCCATTCTTTCTTCCTCTTGAATTATGGGACCGGTACAGTGGGAGGTCCACTCTTCCATACAAGAAGCCATATCCTCAGACCCAGCTCCTCCTGAGACACCAGCTGGGAGGAGTACGTACCAGCAGCTGTTAGACTCCAACTGATGCAATGGTGTCACACATCCTTGGGGTCAGGACATCACATTACACAAACCAGCCCGTAAATTCTGGGGGTCCTCACTGGCATTCGACGTAAGGGATTACGTACTCCCCTGTCCTATCTGCGCCCAAACCAAAAGCCCTCCTCATCTCCCTTCCGGTAAGCTTCAACTGTTGCCAAACCCTGGTCCCATATAGCTGTTGACTTCATCACAGACCTTCCTGAATCCTTTGGTAACAGCACCATCCTTGTCTTAGTAGACCATTTTTCAAAAATATGTTGTCTGGTTCCTCTTCCTCATTTACCTAACGCCATGGAATTGGCTGAGTGTATGTTCCAGCAGGTGTTCCGTCTGTATGGGATTTTGAAGGACATCGTCTCTGACCGCGGGCCCCAGTTTGTCTCCCGGGTGTGGCGAGCCTTCTGTGACCAACTGGGGGTTGCCCTCAGCCTCTCCTCCGGGTACCATCCCCAGACCAATGGGCAGACGGAACGCCTGAACCAACAATGTTCTGGCTTTACACACGACTGGAGTCGGTATATGGCCTGGGCCGAATACGTTCAGAACTCACTCATGAATTCATCCCTCCACCTTACTCCATTTCAGTGTGTACCTGGTTACCAACCCCCCATGTTTCCCTGGGAGGCGGAGCCTGGTACTGTCCCAGCTGTCGACGACTGGTTTCGGCATAGTGAGCGGGTATGGGAGACCGCTCACCAGCATCTGAAGGAAACCTCTAATACCCAGAAACGCTTTGCCGACAGACGTCGCCGACCTACGACACTCTTTTACCCCGGACAGCATGTGTGGCTCTCTACCAGAGACATCCGGCTCCACCTCCCCTGCAAAAGGTTCTGTCCTCGCTTCATTGGTCCCTTCAAGATAACCCATCGCATCAACTCTGTCACGTACCACCTCCAGTTACCCCGTCAGTATAACATCTCCTCGTCATTCCATGTGTCTCTGTTAACTTATTTGGGGTACCCCCCCTTCTTCTCAATTTCCGCCTCAAGACATACCCTAATCTAACTGCCTGTAGCTCAGGCCCAGAGGCAAGGATATGCATATTCTTGGTATCATTTGAAAGGAAACACTCTGAATGTTGTGGAAATGTAGGAGAATATAACACAATAGATCTGGTAGAAGAAAATACAAGGAAATAAACATACGTTTTCTGTTTTTTATTGTTGCTGCATCATCTTTCCAAGAACAGACAAACATACTGATAGGAATCTGTGGATGGTTTGAATGAAGAACATACGATGGCAACAATAGCTGAGCAAAGTTTTGGACAGATAACTTCAAAAATGAGCGAGCTACATGACATTGAGCATGAAGTCACCCAGGTGTCCCACACAAATGTACCCAAATGTACCCAAGTAGCCAAATTGGTACAGTGATACATTTTGAAGGAAAGAACTATATAAAAAATACATAAATGCTATTCTAACCCCCCCCCCAAAAAAATATATATATATAAAATAATAATACTAAAACAAACAATTAACAAGGGTAACTATTTACATATTTTCTATTTACAATATTGTGAAGACCATCAGTCCTCTACACAATATTGTGCTGCTGGTGCCATGGCCCATAGCAGTCTCTTTCTGATGTAAAGCAAAGGCTTACTGAACAGGTGGTGCAGGTGGGCATTTCCTGTGACAAAGGGCACAACGACGTCTCCCTACTGTGCCCTTTTTGCCCTGAGGCACATTCATGCCTGCAGAGATGAATCTGGGCAGGTGAACACCACTGGAGGGGACAGAAGGTGCTACAGTGGACTTGCTGTAGCTAGCAAGCTCCTGGATGAGCATCTCCCTGAAGGCTAGCTGTGAGATGGGGGGCTGTCCACAGCTCTTAGCCATTTCCTTTAGGAGGAAGAAGGCATTCACCACAGAAATGTCAATGAAATTATAGAAAAATGTCTTGTACCATTTCATGGTCTTGTGGAGAACATTGTAGTATCCTATCAGCGCATCTGGCAGGCCCACACCTCCCATGCTCTTGTTGTAGTCCTTCACAGCAGCTGGAATGGGGACATTTTTTGTGGTCCATGCCCCGGCACCGTCCTTCACACGCCTGAAGGACGGTGCCGGGGCATCTCCACGGAAGGACTTGTGGATACTGGAGCACATGACCACTTCTCTGGTATCCATCCACTTCACAAAGAGCAGGCCATCTTCACGGATCCATCGCATGGTACCCCGCTCAGCCCGCTTATCGTTCACGTTCATGTTGTTCACCTTTGTCTTTGGAAAGCCCACTCTGTTGGTCCGAATGGTGCCACAAGCCCACACATCCCGCTTCCTCAGCTCTGTAAACAGGGTAGGACTTGTGTAGAAGTTGTCCACAAACAGTTTGTAGCCGTTCCCCAGCAGTTGAAAATCCAATAACTCCATAACGGAATCATAACCCAGTCCATTACCGGTAGCAAAACAGTTTTTCCCCTCATAAACAAAAAAAATTGCAAGTGTAGGCACACACAGAATCAGCCAAAACAAACAGTTTGTAACCCCATTTGGTTGGTTTGTTACGCATGTATTGTTTGAGGCTGATTCTGGCCTTTGTGGCTACCATCCTCTCATCAATGGACAGGTTCTGGGCAGGCTGAAAATAGGTCTTGCAGGCCTCAACGATGTTGGGGTAGAGAGGTTTGATTTTGCACAGCCTATCAAACCTTGGTGTGCCTCTCTTCTTGTCATTCTCCCCATCAACTTCTGGGTCACTGATGTGAAGCACCTGTGAGATAGTCAGAAACCTTTTACAAGACATGACAGTCATGGGGAAAGGCAGTTGATAGAGAGCTGTCCCTTAGAGTTTTCAACATAACCAGACCCATGTAAATGACCATTGAAAAGTAGCAGAAAAGGTCTGACATGGAAATGGTCTTCAATGCCTCTTTCTTTCCTGCTTGCTTCTTAGCCCCGTACTTATTGGTGTTCGACACCAGGGAATCAACAACTGACGAGGTGAAAAACTGTTGAAAAAGTTGAAGGGGGCTCTACTTTGCAGTCATGTCTAGTTGAGGTCCTGGCTGCCTTTTGGGTCTAAAAACTGGTGGATTTGGTTCCACATCATCTTCTAACACAGAGTGCCAACGACCCTCTGGCCCTCTGTCTGCAGGTTTCTCTCTTCCCCACCTCCGCTTCTTTGTGGCTGACTTCCCATCTCTAGATGGCCAGGTAGGTGTGGAGCCGGAGACAGCGGGGGTCCGGCTGGATGAACCAGCTTCAGAGGGAGATGGACACCTAGACATTGGCGGCTCATAATCAAAATCACTGCCACTGTGAAAGATTTTTTTTAAATCAGTAACAATACTTTCACATATGAGGCCTATATCAACACGTAAAATAAACAGATATATATAGAGTACAGCGAACATGATCACTATGGTGAAGTGGTGAAGGGCTGTTCCATTCCATGTTTATGTAAAAAACATTTAAAAAATATATCACACACAGTATAGCCAATGTATACTTTACACATTTCATTACAGATTATATTTTTATATATTGCAAATAAAATAAGAAAATCTTTAAAAAAATCTCAAATGAATAATATTTGATATTAGTAATTTCAAACAATGCCATTAACATTAGAATTTACCAATCCAGCATGGCATCCTCGCCATGCAGAAACATGTCTTCCACCTGAAAGATTCATCTTCCTGAAGCAAATCGGTCTCGCTATATCTATCTATTTCCTCTATAATTTGGGTTAAATCTGGATACCTAGACTTTGTTTTATCTTTTCCTGATATATTCGGTGTATTTTAAATATATAAACTTGTTGAAAATGCTATTGAATATGTACTGCTATGCGTAACATCCGTGGCTCCGTCAAGTAGGATTTGCAATTGCGAATGAACCATCATTCGCAATTGCGAATGAAACTTTTACGCCAGAGACAAAGGCTGGTCTTCAAACGTATAACCATTACATATTGCCGTTTACCTCAGGTCATTGGCTGTCTTCCAAGCTAGATTTCAAGATGATCAGTGGTCATTGGGCCAAAATACAGTCAATCAACGATAGACCGGTCCTACCATTGGTGCGCAATGATGTCATTGATTGGTGTCTTCAAGTCGGTTTGTTTTGGTCAATACATCCCGGGAACAGAATCATCAAGTATGGTTGTGTTAGTAACAACCAGAGGATTGCAATGAAACCAACCATGACTGGATAAACGTTTGTTTAGTGGGTGTAATTACCACGAACGCGTCGTCCAAAGTTGAATGAGACGGAAATCACTACGCAACCGGTTTACAAATGTTTCGTGGCTATAAAAATGGATTTGATCAAACAAAACGAACATTCACTGTGTAGTTAGGACACTTGGCATTGCCACCAGAGGAAGATCTTCAATGGTAAGCAATTTATTTTATTGTTATTTCTGACTTTCATGACGCTAATGCTTGGTTGGAAAATGATAGTACTACTTGTGTGTGCGTGGCGCCGTCCTCAGAAAATAGCATGTTTGCTTTCGTAGTAACTGCTTTTTGAAATCTGACACAGCGCCTGGATTAGTAAGATGTTCATCTTTTAAATGATGTAAGATGCATGTATTTACAACAAATAGTGTATTTAGAATATTAGCTCTCTGCAGTTTCACCGGATGTTGGCCTGGTGGGACGTTAGCGTCTCACCTACCCTAGAGAGGTTAAAACCAGTCACCTACAGTCCTCTTCATCCTACAGTCTCAACCCCGCAGTGCGCCCCCACCGTTGGACGTTGGAGGGAAACCTGGCTACGCCATTCAGGCATCCTTGATTCCAAACGCCTGAGAGGTCGCATTCACTATCTAGTGGACTGGGAAGGTTATGGGCCTGAAGACCGGTCCTGGGTCCCCAACCATGACATCCTCGACCCATTCTACCGTAACCGACTGGATCGTCTCGCTCCCCGATCCCTGGGTCGACCACTGGACATCAGCCTCGACGCAGAACATCGGGTCAGTCCACGACCTTGTCGAACCAGCCTGCCAGACCTGCCCTTGAGGTAGGCGGCCACCTCTGCTCCCCCGCCTGCTCCATTCTCCGGTGCCGTTGGGTCATCAGGAACCTCCCTTGGGGGAGGCTCGTTGTGTTCTTGAACGTAGCCCATTTTTGTTCATTGATTTCACCTGTGTTAGTTACTCACCTGGTCTCATCAGCTCCTTATTTAATTCAGTTCATTCTGTTTGTGCCTGTGTGAGGTACTGTTAGTTTTTGACTCTACCAAACCTTTTCCTAGCTCTTGTGAGAATCAGTTATAGCCTTCAGTCCTAGTTTTGATTCACCTGCCTGTTTGCCTACCTGTGTATGACCATTGTCTGCCTGTGACCACGATAAACACCTGCTACCCTCTGCGTGTGAATCTACACCTTTTTCTCCCTGAGTATTTATTAGTCAAAGTAAAAACCAATCCATGAGGTTGAAGGAATTGTCCGTAGACACGATTGTGTCGAGGCACAGATCTGGAGCCTGCCAAAACGTTTCTGCATCATTGATGGTCCCCACCTCTGTGGTGATAGGAGAACTTTCCAGCACTCCACCAATCAGGCCAAATACAGGTGAGCCAAGCTTATAGCGTCATACCCAATTAGACTCAAGGCTGTAATCGCTGCCAAAGATGTTTCAACAAAGTACTGAGTAAAGGGTCTGAAGATTTCCTTTTTTTCCTACACGTTTTTGTTATTATGAGGTGTGTGTGTGTGTGTATAGATTGCTGAGTCGGAAAAAACAAGAAGAATACATTTTAGAATAAATGTCACGCCCTGGTCTTAGTATTTTGTGTTTTCTATATTTATTTGGTCAGGCCAGGGTGTGACATGGGTTTATTTTGTGTTGTGTTTATGTATGGGGTTTTTTCGTAGGTTTTAGGATTGTGGCTTAGTGGGGTGTTCTAGCAAAGTCTATGGTTGCCTGAGGCGGTTCTCAATCAGAGGCAGGTGATTCTCACTCTCAACCATATTTAGGCAGCCATATTCTTTGAGTGTTTCGTGGGTGATTGTTCCTGTCTCTGTGTTTTGTTATCACCAGATAGGCTGTATAGGTTTTTCGTTCCGTTTCTTGTTTTTGTATATTCGTGTTTATTCGTTTATTAAACATGTATCTAATTAACCATGCTGCATTTTGGTCCGACTCTCCTTCAACGGAAGAAAACCGTAACAGAATCACCCACCACAAGAGGACCAAGCGGCGTGGTGACAGGCAGCGACAGCAACAGCAGCGAAAAGAGGAATGGACATGGGAGGACGTTATGGACAGCAAGAGTATGGACTATACTACTTGGGAGGAGATAGACAGGTGGGCGGTCGACCCAGAGAGAGTGCCGGAGCCCGCCTGGGATTCGCTAGAGCAGTGCGAGGAGGGCTATAGGAGAATGGAGTTGAAGAGAAAAGCACAGCGGCGCAGAAGGAAGCCCGAGAGTCAGCCCCAAAAATTTCTTGGGGGGCTCAGGGAGAGTGTGGCAGAGTCAGGGTTCAAACCTGAGCAACTCCCCCTGTTTATCGCGAGGAGCAGCGATCACAGGACTTCTGGACATGGGAGGAGATATTGGACGGAAAAGGACCCTGGACACAGCCTGGGGAATATCGCCGCCCCAAAGAAGAACTGGAGGCGGCGCAAGCGGAAAGGCGCTGGTATGAAGAGGCAGCACGGCGACGTGGATGGAAGCCCGAGAGTCAGCCCCAAAAATGTATTGGGGGGCTCAGGGAGAGTGTGGCAGAGTCAGGGTTCAGACCTGAGCCAACTCCCCTGTTTATCGTGAGGAGCCAAGGAGAAGACCAGAACCAGAGCTGGTGTTGGAGGTGAGTGAAGCAGAGACTGTGAAGGAGTTAATGGGGAAAGTGGAGGAGAGAGTTATGAGGGAGTTGCTAGGTTGGTGCTTTAGGTACGATATTTGCCCGACGGTGCGTGTCGGGGATTTGATGGCACCTGGGTAGGCGCTCCATACTCGTCCTGAGGTGCGTGTTAGTCGGCTGGTGAAGATTGTGCCAGCCTCACGCACTAGGCCTCCTGTGTACCTACGTAGCCTTACACGTCCTGTGCCAGCCCTGCTCTCAGGCACTCCAGTACACCTTCACGGTCCGGTCCATCCTGTGCCACCTTCACACACCAGTCCTCCGGTGGCAGCTCCCCGCACCAGGCTTCCTGTGCATGTCCTCGGCCCAGTACCATCACTGCCAGCACCATGCACCAGGCATTCAGTGTGCTTCGCCTGTTCAGCGCTGCCAGAGCCTTTCTCCTCTCCAGCGCTGCCGGAGTCTCCCGCCTGTTTAGCGCTGCCAGAGCCTTCCTCCTCTCCAGCGCTGCCGGAGTCTCCTGCCTGTTCAGCGCAGCCAGAGCTACCAGTCTGCATGGAGCAGCCAGAGCAGCCAGTCTGCATGGAGCAGCCAGAGCTGCCAGTCTGCATGGAGCAGCCAGAGCTGCCAGTCTGCATGGAGCAGCCAGAGCTGCCAGTCTGCATGGAGCAGCCAGAGCTGTCAGTCTGCATGGAGCAGCCAGAGCTGCCAGTCTGCATGGAGCAGCCAGAGCTGCCAGTCTGCATGGAGCAGCCAGAGCGCCAGTCTGCATGGAGCAGCCAGAGCTGTCAGTCTGCATGGAGCAGCCAGAGCTGCCAGTCTGCATGGAGCAGCCAGAGCTGCCAGTCTGCATGGAGCAGCCAGAGCTGCCAGTCTGCTTGGAGCAGCCAGAGATGCCAGTCTGCATGGAGCAGCCAGAGCTGCCAGTCTGCATGGAGCAGCCGGATATGCCAGTCTGCATGGAGCCGCCGGAGATGCCCGTCTGCATGGAGCAGCCAGAGCTGCCAGTCTGCATGGAGCAGCCAGAGCTGCCAGTCTGCATGGATCCGCCAGTCAGCCAGGATCTTCCAGATCTGCCAGTCAGCCAGGATCCGCCAGTCAGCCATGATCTTCCAGATCCGCCAGTCAGCCAGGATCCACCAGTCAGCCAGGATCTTCCAGATCCGCCAGTCAGCCAGGATCCGCCAGTCAGCCAGGATCCGCCAGTCAGCCAGGATCTTCCAGATCCGCCAGTCAGCCAGGATCCGCCAGTCAGCCAGGATCTTCCAGATCCGCCAGTCAGCCAGGATCCGCCAGTCAGCCAGGATCTGCCAGAACCACCAGCTAGCCAGGATCCGCCAGTCAGCCAGGATCTGCCAGAACCACCAACTAGCCAGGATCTGCCAGAGCCTACCACCTGCCTGAGTTTCCTCTCAGTACTGGGCTTCCTCTCAGTACTGGGCTTCCTCTCGGTACTAGGCATCCTCTCAGTGCTGAGATTCCCCTCAGTGCTGAGATTCCCCTCAGTGCTGAGCTTCCCCTCAGTGCCGAGCTTCCCCTCAGTGCCGAGCTTCCCCTCAGTGCCGAGCTTCCCCTCAGTGCCGAGCTTCCCCTCAGTCCCGAGCTACCCCTCAGTCCCGAGCTACCCCTCAGTCCCGAGCTACACCTCAGTCCCAAGCTACCCCTCAGTCCCGAGCTTCCCCTCAGTCCCGAGCTTCTACCTCAGTCCCGAGCTGCCCCTCAGTCCAGTGGGGTCCTTGGTGAGGGTTATTAGGCAAAGGTCGGCGGCGAGGGTCGCCAATCAAAGGACGCATTACAGGGGGACTAAGACTTGGTTGGAGTGGGGTCCACGTCCCGAGCCGGAGCCGCCACCGTGGACAGACGCCCACCCGGACCCTCCCCTATGGGTTTAGGTGTGCGGCCGGGAGTCCGCACCTTGGGGGGGGGAGGTTCTGTCACGCCCTGGTCTTAGTATTTTGTGTTTTCTATATCTTTTTGGTCAGGCCAGGGTGTGACATGGGTTTATTTTGTGTTGTGTGTATGTATGGGGGCTTTTCGTAGGTTTTGGGATTGTGGGTTGCCTGAGGCGGTTCTCAATCAGAGGCAGGTGATTCTCGTTGTCTCTGATTGGGAACCATATTTAGGCAGCCATATTCTTTGAGTCTTTCGTGGGTGATTGTTCCTGTCTCTGTGTTTTGTTATCACCAGATAGGCTGTATAGGTTTTTCGTTCCGTTTCTTGTTTTTGTATATTCGTGTTTATTCGTTTATTAAACATGTATCTAACTTACCACGCTGCAATTTGGTCCGACTCTCCTTCGACGGAAGAAAACCAAAACAATAAAGCTGTGATGTAACAAAATGGGGGGGGGAAGTCAAAGGGTCTGAATACTTTCCAAATGCACTGTATGTAAATAATACCATATTCAGAGAAGCATATTAGTGAAGATATTACAGAATAAACATTATGCTGATGCAGTACAATATGGTGACACAGCCGGGTCTGCGAATCAGTGTCTGATAGATACAGTGCCTTCAAAAAGTATTCACACCCCTTAACCTTTTCCACATTTTGTTGTGTTACATCCTAAATTGAACATTTTATTAAATTGAGAGTGTAAGCCAGTGACACACAACACCCCATAATGTAAAAGTGGAATGTTTTTTTGATAATTTTACTAATTAATAAAAATTGTAAAAGCAGAAATGTCTTGAGTCAATAAGTATTCAACCCCTTCTATGGCAAGTTTAAATAAGTTCAGGAGTAAAAATGTTGAGCAGTGAATTTCCAGCACAGATTCAACCACAGAGACCAGGGAGGTTTTCCAATGCTTTGCAAAGAAGTGCATCTATGGGTAGATGGGTAAAAAAAAGCAGACATTGAATATCGCTTTGAGCATGGTGAAGTTATTAATTACACTTTGGCTGTTGTATCAATACACCCATTCTCTACAAAGATAAGGCATCCTTTCTAACTCAGTTGTCGGAGAGGAAGAAAATTGCTCTGGGATTTCACCATAAGGACCTTAAAACAGAGTTAAATGGCTGTGATATGAGAAAACTGAGGATTGACCAACAACATTGCACTTACAATACCAGCCTAAATGACAGGGTGAAAAGAAGGAAGCCTGTACAGAATAAAAAATATTCCAAAACATGCATCCTTTTTGCAATAAGGCACAAAAGTAAAACTGCAAAAAAGGTGGCAAAGATATTTTATTTCATGTCCTAAACACAAATCCAACATAATACACTGAGTACCAATCTTCACATTTTCAAGCATGGTGGTGGCTGCATCATGTTATGGGTATGCTTGTCATCGGCAAGGACTAGGGATTTTGTATAAAATTAATGGAATAGAGCTAAGCACAGGCAATATCCTAGAGGAAAACCTGGTTCAGTCTGCTTTCCAACAGACACTGGGAGACAAATTTCCCTTTCAGCAGGACAATAACCTAAAACACAAGGCCAAATATTCACTGGAGTTGCTTACTGAGATGACATTGAATGTTCCTGAGTTGCCTAGTTACAGTCTTTACTTAAATTGGCTTGAAAATCTATGGCAAGACATGAAAATGTGTGTCTAGCAATGATCAACAACCAACTTCACAAAGCTTGAAGAAGTTTTTAAAGAATAATTTGCAAATATTGTATAATCCAGGTGTGCAAAGCACTTAGATTCACGCAGATTTACTCACAGCTGTAATCATATTCACACTCAGGAGTGTGAATACTTATGTAAATGAGATATTTTCAATAAATTAGCAAAAATGCCTATAAACTTTTTCAAATTTTCACTATGGGGTATTGTGTGTCGATATGTGAGAAAAATAATACATGTAATCCATTTTGAATTCATGCTTTAACACAACAAACGTAGAATAAGTCAAGGGGTCTGAACTTCCTGAAGGTACAGTATGTGAGGTTTCTGTCTCTCTTGACATAAAATTCTGGCAGGATATATCTTTCTATATTTACAACCACATATCCCATGTGTTTATGACTGGGATGTTTGGTGTGACCCAGGCGTGTGGGCGTCAGCACTGCGGGAGGTCCTTACTTCCTGTTTATCACTTCCTCCACGTTCATGTCAAACAGTTTACCTAACAGGTCCCCTCACTCAGGCACACACACACACGTACACACACAAACAAACATGAGGCCACAGTAGGTCAGTTGAGTCTGTGTGGATGACACAGGAAGAGGCGAGCTCTCTTGGATATAGAGTGTGAATGAGTGAAGGTGCATCTGTCAGTGTCTAGGTTGACCTTTTCAATGCTCATAAAATGCAATGTCAGGAGTTCTCAGAAGGAAAACTTGCTTACATTTGGTGTTTAAACGTTTGGGTTTGGAGAAATTTTACATTTGGCTGTTTAAAATCTCACGCACTGTTTCAAGTACATCCAGACCTGTATACAGTGGGGCAAAAAATTATTTAGTCAGCCAACAATTGTGCAAGTTCTCCCACTTTAAAAGATGAGAGAGGCCTGTAATTTTCATCATAGGTACACTTCAACTATGACAGACAAAATGAGAAAAATAAGCCAGAAAATCACATTGTAGGGTTTTTTATGAATTTATTTGCAAATTATGGTGGAAAATAAGTATTTGGTCACCTACAAACAAGCAAGATTTCTGGCTCTCACAGACCTGTAACTTCTTCTTTAAGAGGCTCCTCTGTCCTCCACTCGTTACCTGTATTAATGGCACCTGTTTGAACTTGTTATCAGTATAAAAGACACCTGCCCACAACCTCAAACAGTCACACTCAAACCTCCACTATGGCCAAGACCAAAGAGCTGTCACCAGAAACAAAATTGTAGACCTGCACCAGGCTGGGAAGACTGACTCTGCATTAGGTAAGCAGCTTGGTTTGGTGTCCTATTCGGTGTCCTGTGTGAATCTAAGTGTGCGTTCTCTAATTCTCTCTTTCTCTCTCTCGGAGGACCTGAGCCCTAGGACCATGCCCCAGGACTACCTGACATGATGACTCCTTGCTGTCCCCAGTCCACCTGGCCGTGCTGCTGCTCCAGTTTCAACTGTTCTGCCTTATTATTATTCGACCATGCTGGTCATTTATGAACATTTGAACATCTTGGCCATGTTCTGTTATAATCTCCACCCGGCACAGCCAGAAGAGGACTGGCCACCCCACATATGCTCTCTCTAATTCTCTCTTTCACTCTCTCTCTCTCGGAGGACCTGAGCCCTAGGACCATGCCCCAGGACTACCTGACATGATGACTCCTTGCTGTCCCCAGTCCACCTGACCGTGCTGCTGCTCCAGTTTCAACTGACCTGAGCCCTAGGACCATGCCCCAGGACTACCTGACATGATAACTCCTTGCTGTCCCCAGTCCAGCTGACCATGCTGCTGCTCCAGTTTCAACTGTTCTGCCTTATTATTATACGACCATGCTGGTCATTTATGAACATTTGAACATCTTGGCCATGTTCTGTTATAATCTCCACCCGGCACAGCCAGAAGAGGACTGGCCACCCCACATAGCCTGGTTCCTCTCTAGGTTTCTTCCTAGGTTTTGGCCTTTCTAGGGAGTTTTTCCTAGCCACCGTGCTTCTACACCTGCATTGCTTGCTGTTTGGGGTTTAAGGCTGGGTTTCTGTACAGCACTTTGAGATATCAGCTGATGTACGAAGGGCTAGATAAATAAATTTGATTTGATTTGTTTGAAGAAATCAACTGTGGGAGCAATTATTAGGAAATGGAAGACATACAAGACCACTGATAATCTCCCTCGATCTGGGGCTCCACGCAAGATCTCACCCCGTGGGGTCAAAATGATCACAAGAACGGTGAGCAAAAAAATCCCAGAACCACACGGGGGACCTAGTGAATGACCTGCAGAGAGCTGGGACCAAAGTAACAAAGCCTACCATCAGTAACACACTACGCCGCCAGGGACTCAAATCCTGCAGTGCCAGATGTGTCCCCCTGCTTAAGCCAGTACATGTCCAGGCCCATCTGAAGTTTGCTAGAGAGCATTTGGATGATCCAGAAGAAGATTGGGAGAATGTCATATGGTCATATGAAACCAAAATATAACTTTTTGATAAAAACTCAACTCGTCGTGTTTGGAGGACAAAGAATGCTGAGTTGCATCCAAAGAACACCACTGTGAAGCATGGGGGTGGAAACATCATGCTTTGGGGCTGTTTTTCTGCAAAGGGACCAGGACGACTGATCCGTGTAAAGGAAAGAATGAATGGGGCCATGTACCGTGAGATTTTGAGTGAAAACCTCCTTCCATCAGCAAGGGCATTGAAGATGAAACGTGGCTGGGTCTTTCAGCATGACAATGATTCCAAACACACCGCCCGGGCAACGAAGGAGTGGCTTCGTAAGAAGCATTTCAAGGTCCTGGAGTGGCCTAGCCAGTCTCCAGATCTCAACCCCATAGAAAATCTTTGGAGGGAGTTGAAAGTCTGTGTTTCCCAGCAACAGCCCCAAAACAGCACTGCTCTAGAGGAGATCTGCATGGAGGAATGGGCCAAAATACCAGCAACAGTGTGTGAAAACCTTGTGAAGACTTACAGAAAGTATTGAGATAAACTGTTATTGACCAAATACTTATTTTCCACCATAATTTGCAAATAAATTCATTAAAAATCCTACAAATGTGATTTTCTGGATTTTTTTCCCCCTCATTTTGTCTGTCATAGTTGAAGTGTACCTATGATGAAAATTACAGTCCTCTCTCATCTTTTTAAGTGGGAGAACTTGCACAATTGGTGGCTGACTAAATACTTTTTTGCCCCACTGTACCTGTAAACCTGTGTGAGTTTTCATTGAGTCATTATAAATTAATTATTTGAAGCAGTATTTAACTCTAGTCACACCCCTTAGCTAAAGCCCTCTGTAAAGTGTGTGTGTGTGTGTGTGTGTGTGTGTGTGTGTGTGTGTGTGTGTGTGTGTGTGTGTGTGTGTGTGTGTGTGTGTGTGTGTGTGTGTGTTTGTGTGTGTGTTGAAGACTGTGAGGTGAGGGTAATTTGTTAGCTCAGTTTTAGGGCTTTAGTGTGGATCTGCAGCCGTCTATCTGATCTCTGGTCTAGCTCTTAAGCCACCCTGCCTGCCTGGATGGGGGCGGAAAGAGGTGAGGGGAGGAGGAGGGACATTGGGGTATAGTGAGGGGGTAACGGGGGATGGAGACAGAGCAGACTGTTCCCGGGTGGCAGAGTTGTGTCTTGGTGCTCTGGGGGCCTGTGGGGCTCTGGGGGCCTTTGGGGTCTGCATACCAAAGATAATATCCCCCTCTAGTCTCCAGCTAACTTAGGGCTCAGCGCTAAGAGAGAGAGAGAGAGAGAGAGAGAGAGAGAGTGAGTAATTTCAGCAGATAATGCATGCAGGGATTAGGAGTTAAATGGAGTCCAGGGGGTGTAATGGTGCCTCTCTGCAATCCAGCGTCCTCAGACTGAGCAGGATCACACTAATCAAAGACAGAGACGGGACAAACAGATGCACTTATGGGGCAGGGAGAGAGGGGAGAGAGAGATGGGCAGAGATGTACAGTAGATAGAGAGGGTTGGGGTAGAGGGAAGAGTGGAGACAAGGGGAATAGAGAAAAGAGGGGAGACGGAGGAGGAGAGGAGGCAGCGAGCTGCGTATCATACCCTACCCATTAGACTGTCTCTCCTTTCCTCTCCTCTCTCATTTTTACCTTCAGTCCCCTCTACTTTTTCCAGTTTTTCTTTACCAGCACTGTGATTAAGACGCAGGTTGGCTCTGTTTGGACAGCTCGGTGGTGTGTGTTCATGTGTGTATGTCTGTGTGCATGCATGTGTTTTTGTTCTCTCTCCATCTATGTGTGAGTGTGTGTGTGGGTGGTCGCGCCACACGAGGGCGCGGGGCCCCCGTTGTTATAGACCCTGAGCAGAAGTGAACTGTTGAAGACCGCAGAGAAGCTTGAGTGAAATCACAACATGGCGAGCCCCGATATGAAATCCCCAAAAGACGAGTGTAAAAACTGTCCGGCGAGGCCCATCAGGGGCAGGGGATGGGCTGTGGCACACCCCTCTACAAAGCCCCTCTTTCACTAGGACAGATCCACATGGGGCGTGTTCTGCCTAATAAAGTTTTAATAGATTTAAATGATTGGACGGCTGAGGCTCTGTAGGAGCAGAGTGGAGCGCTAGGTTTTGAATTAATCAGAGCTGGCCCTGTGTGTGTGTGTGTGTGTGTGTGTGTGTGTGTGTGTGTGTGTGTGTGTGTGTGTGTGTGTGTGTGTGTGTGTGTGTGTGTGTGTGTGTGTGTGTGTGTGTGTGTGTGTGTGTGTGTGTGTGTGTGTGTATTGCCTCTCGCTATGTAGGGTTGGCTTGTCTGAGTCACGTTTCTGAATGAAGAGAGAGAGGAGACATGCAGGAAAAGAGACATAACTCAAGCTGCTTTTAAGGGAAACGCTTGATTGAAGGTAGTCAGTGTCAATCAAAAACAACATGAAAATGGGTATAGGGATAGAGTTAAGGAACACAATTCAACATCAAAATCACATTTCTATATTATTAATTTGTAACTTTACTGTATAGCTCATTAGGAATACCAATTCATAGAAGTTTGTGGTGCCCTCTAGATAGAATACCATGTTCTCTATTTGGTCTCTTAGTGGTCTGTCTGTGTTGCCAGTGGTTTGTCCCTCACCTTTGGCTGTGGAGCTGATCCATCACTGCCAGGGGCCAGCAGGGACCAAGGATGTGGTTTATGTGTCAGGGGTCAGGGTGAGGTTTACCAAGATAATGGGCAGAGGGCAAAACAGAGGGCTAGCTGCCCCAGAGAGAGACTGATGGATGAGCCAGTGGAGAGGGGAAAGAGCCTGATAGCCGACCTGCAGAGCAAGGGAGGAGGAAGCCGAGTCTCTCTCTCTCTCTCTCTCTCTCTCTCTCTCACACGCTCTCTCTCTCTCACACAGACTTCTGTGTCTCTGTGGGTTTCCTGTGGCCCCGGGGCTCCTCTCCATCCACTAGTCTCCACGCACAGAGCTCGTCTTCCACACACACAGTTCAGTGTCTGGGACCACAGCGATAGGCATCTCCAGCCAGACCCTGCATTTCCCTGTGGGATCAAATGGGATGAGATGCCAAATAGTAGGATTTGTTTGTGTATGTATGTATGTGTGTGTTTCATATGTCAATCATGCTGGCTATGGTGTGTGTGTGTGTGTGTGTGTGTGTGTGTGTGTGTGTGTGTGTGTGTGTGTGTGTGTGTGTGTGTGTGTGTGTGTGTGTGTGTGTGTGTGTGTGTGTGTGTGTGTGTGCATTTATGTGCCCCTGTGTGTGTTTGTCAGAGTATAGGGCCTGGCCTGGGATGAGGAGGGCAGAAGCTTGTAGCTGCAGGGCTAAGAGGCTGCCCAGGCCAATGGCTTCCAGATGGGCTGAATTACCCAGCCTGCTCTGCTGCTCTGATACATGGACCCAGGTCCCATCTTCCTCCAGGGCAGTCCCACTGCATACACACACAGAACCATATGCCCTGTGCCAAAACACACACACACACACACACACACACACACACACACACACACACACACACACACACACACACTCATCCTTACCGTTGGTGAGAATGCCAGATGCGAACACACGCAACCAGTAGACCTTAGGAGAGGGCCTTCCCACGCACCAGTGTGGCTGTACAAAGGGCTAGTGTTCAGGGCCTGTCGGCATGGCAACGCATGAGGCAACGGTGTGAACCAGCCTGTAAAACCCAGTGCACAGGTATGGGTCACAGACAACAGCACACTCAGACCAACGTGTGTGTGTGTGTGTCAGCTTCTGTGGTAAACACATGATGGAAACCACAGCACATGTCCACTGTTTCTCCCTTCATAGAAAACAGTAGTTATGATCCTGCCAGCATGAACTTCCCCATACACTAACACACACACTCACACACACCATGCTCAGAGTGCTACATATGGGACTATTTTCTCCCTCTCCATCCCCTATCACCACACACCAGTCTAAGTGTCTATCCAATCACCAAGCAGGAATGATTATCATCTGACGATGGAACGATCACTAAACCAAGAAAATTTGATGAAGCATCGTTAACAATCTCCACGTGTTTGGCTATGTTCCTTCACACTGTTGATTCCGACCACTTGAGTTCTGTCAAACAGACAGTATGGAGTGGGGTCTTATGGGGCGGCGTTATTGATCACTCAGATCACTCGACCAGCCAATGACTGCCCGGTCTCATGATAGATGGGTTTAAAATCCAATCGGTGGTGGCATGTCACATCGCACACAGCCATTGTTTGTTATTGCAGGTGAGAAATGAGCCTACAGGAGGTGAACTTGGCCATGTTGAGGGAAAGGGGGAATGAGAGGAGAGAAAGGGAACAGTGGAGGCCAGAAGGTAAGGAGAGATGGAGAGGATGGTGATAAAGTGAGAGTCAAAGAGGGATTGGCCTACACAGAGCCATGGATTTTATATTCTGAAAATATGGCTATGGGCCTAAATACAGTTGAAGTCAGAAGTTTACATACACTTAGGTTGGAGTCATTAAAACTTGTTTTTCAACCACTCCACAAATTTCTTGTTAACAAACTATAGTTTGGGGAAGTCGGTTAGGACATCTACTTTGTGCATGACACATGTAATTTTCCAACAATTGATTACAGACAGATTATTTCACTTATAATTCACTGTATCACAATTCCAGTGGGTCAGAAGTTTACATACACTAAGTTGACTGTGCCTTTAAACAGCTTGGAAAATTCCAGGAAATTATGTCATGGCTTTAGAAGCTTCTGATAGGCTAATTGACATAATTTGAGTCAATTGGATGTGTACCTGTGGATGTATTTCAAGGCCTACCTTCAAACTCTGTGCCTCTTTGCTTAACATCATGGGAAAATCAAAAGAAATCAGCCAAGACCTCAGAAAAAAATGGTAGACCTCCACAAGTCTGATTCATCCTTGGGAGCAATTTCCAGATGCCTGAAGGTACCACGTTCATCTGTACAAACAATATTATGCAAGTATAAACACCATGGGACCACGCAGCCGTCATACAGCTCAGGAAGGAGACTCATTCTGTCTCCTAGAGAGGAACGTACTTTGGTGCGAAAAGTGCAAATCAATCCCAGAACAACAGCAAAGGACCTTGTGAAGATGCTGGAGGAAACGGGTAGAAAAGTATCTATATTCACAGTAAAACGAGTCCTATATCAACATAAGCTGAAAGGCTGCTCAGCAAGGAAGAAGCCACTGCTCCATAACCGTCATAAAAAATCCAGACTACGGTTTGCAACTGCACATGGTGACAAAAATCATACCTTTTGGAGAAATGTTGTCTGATGAAACAAACATATAGCTTTTTGGCCATAATGACCATCGTTATGTTTGGAGGAAAAAGGGGGAGGCTTGCAAGCCGAAGAACACCATCCCAACCGTGAAGCACGGGGTTGGCAACATCATGTTGTGGGGGTGCTTTGCTACAGGAGGGACTGGTGCACTTCACAAAATAGATGGCATCAAGAGGCAGGAAATTGAAGCAACATTTCATGACATCAGTCAGAGAGCAAGGAGGCCTACTAACCTGACTCTGTTACACAAGCTCTGTAAGGAGGAATGGGTCAGAATTCACCCAACTTATTGTGGGAAGCTTGTGGAAGGCTACCCGAAACGTTTGACCCAAGTTAAACAATTTAAAGGCAATGCTACCAAATACTAATTGAGTGTATGTACATTTCTGACCCACTGGGAATGTGATGAAATAAATAAAAGCTTAAATAAATCATTCTCTCTACTATTATTTTGACATTTCACATTCTTAAAATAAGGTGGTGATCCTAACTGACCTAAGACAGGGAATTTTTACTCGGATTAAATGTCAGGAATTGTGAAAAACTGACTAAGGTGTTTGTAAACTTCCAACTTCAACT
Source organism: Oncorhynchus tshawytscha (assembly GCF_018296145.1). Classification (NCBI taxonomy): domain Eukaryota; kingdom Metazoa; phylum Chordata; class Actinopteri; order Salmoniformes; family Salmonidae; genus Oncorhynchus; species Oncorhynchus tshawytscha. Next base: position 1,487,796 of record NW_024609834.1, read on the forward strand.
GTAGTTCTTGAGAATAATGGGGGAAAAGGAGAAGATTGGGTCAAGACATGTTACCTTCCTCCAGCTACCTACATATAGGTTGAGAGAGAAACTGTATGCCGTATTCTGTCTTTCTCTGAAGCATATGACTATGGCTCTATGGCCCAGATGTCCTCAGCATCAGTTTAGCTCGTCTCCAACTGTGTCTTCTACTTACTGCAATGGGATGAACACAGACAATCCAAACAAACATCCCATCTCAGCTTCTGGATCTACAGTTCTACTGCTTGTGGGACTGTGTAGTCGATATCTTTATGTGTGTGTGTGGAGATGTGTGTGTATATGGTGTATCTGTGTGTGTGTGTTTTGTTTGTGCGCTCTGCTTCTGTGTGTACAGGTCCTGTATTTCTCCAGCTTACATTTGCCCAGTGTGTGACAGACACACGCACACACACATTACAACTGTAAAGATGACTCTGCATTAAATTGTTTTCATTTGCTAATAAATGACATTAGGCATTGAACCTTTTAAGACAGGGATATAACAGCTTGGCTAGTTAATGAAGTGGCTTTTTATGCAGTAGACAGCTTAGTTTTTCTCCCTCACATATTGCTCTCAGCAGAATAGGACCCAATTAAAGTTCTCTCCAATGATTGACCATCATTTTATTATGTATTTTTTATGGTGTATTACATTTTAAAATCACTTCATGAAAAGACTGAAGTGAATCAGAATGGACCCCACCCTGATATCCAGTATCCTCTCTGCTGGCCCCTGGGCTGTAGGTCTGTAGTGGTTCTACTGTCCTGCTGGCCCCTGAGCTGTAGGTCTGTAGTGGTTCTACTGTCCTGCTGGCCCCTGGGTAGTAGGTCTGTAGTGGTTCTACTGTCCTGCTGGCCCCTGGGCTGTAGGTCTGTAGTGGTTCTACTGTCCTGCTGGCCCCTGGGCTGTAGGTCTGTAGTGGTTATACTGTCCTGCTGGCCCCTGGGATGTAGGTCTGTAGTGGTTCTACTGTCCTGCTGGCCCCTGGGCTGTAGGTCTGTAGTGGTTCTACTGTTCTGCTGGCCCCTGGGCTGTAGGTCTGTAGTGGTTCTACTGTCCTCGTGGCCCCTTGGCTCTCATGTTCGGGTGTGACACGAGGGAGAGCGGTGACACACTGGTCTGGACAGGAGTCTGTTGGAAATGCAACATTCGCACAGAAATGTGCTGAGCTTTGATTGGTTTTCTGAAACATTTTCTTCTTTTTCTGGGGAGTTGAGACCTCACATTGTCTTGATTAGAAAATCCAACAGTTGTATTGGAAGTGGGCGGGGCTCGGGGGCTGTATGTGGTTGTCCATGTGGGTGTTTGAGTGAGAAAGACACAGAAGAGAACCAATCAGCAAAAAGCATACTCCCCTTCATTATGGATGCATCGTGCCCGTAACATCAAGCAGCCTTGCCAGACTCTGAAGTCAGGAAGATGTTGAGTTTGGTGTCAGCCAGACTCCACCAGACCAGGCAGGAGAAACTAAACGGTCACTTACTGTGGCTGTTCTGCTTCTGATGACAACACCGTAATAAAAGGGCTGATTATTTTCCCATTTCAAATGTGCGTCACACTCGACCCGAGCGGAGCGGGATGGAAATAAACCAGAAGCATGATGAGGAGGAGGAGAGGAGGAGGGATGTCTTACCTCATTTTACCTCATCCTCATCCCGAGTGGTGCAGTGGTCTAAGACACTGCATCTCAGTGCAAGAGGCGTCACTGCATTACCTGTTTACAATCCAGGCAGCATCACATCCGGCTGTGATTGGGAGTCCCATAGGGCGCCGCACAATTGGCCCAGTGACGTCCAGGGAAGGTCGTCATTGTAAATAAGAATTTGTTCTTAACTGACTTACCTAGTTAAATAAAGGATTTAAAAAATGAAATACAGTTGTAATGTACTTTGATACAGTTGTAATGTACTTTGATACAGTTGTAATGTACTTTGATACAATTGTAATGTACTTTGATACAGTTGTAATGTACTTTGATACAGTTGTAATGTATTTTGATACAGTTGTAATGTACTTTGATACAGTTGTAATGTATTTTGATACAGTTGTAATGATACAGTTGTAATGTATTTTGATACAGTTGTAATGTACTTTGATACAGTTGTAATGTATTTTGATACAGTTGTAATGTACTTTGATACAGTTGTAATGTATTTTGATACAGTTGTAATGATACAGTTGTAATGTACTTTGATACAGTTGTAATGATACAGTTGTAATGATACAGTTGTAATGTACTTTGATACAGTTGTAATGTACTTTGATACAGTTGTAATGTACTTTGATACAGTTGTAATGATACAGTTGTAATGATACAGTTGTAATGTACTTTGATACAGTTGTAATGATACAGTTGTAATGATACAGTTGTAATGTACTTTGATACAGTTGTAATGTACTTTGATACAGTTGTAATGTACTTTGATACAGTTGTAATGATACAGTTGTAATGTACTTTGATACAGTTGTAATGTACTTTGATACAGTTGTAATGATACAGTTGTAATGATACAGTTGTAATGTACTTTGATACAGTTGTAATGTACTTTGATACAGTTGTAATGATACAGTTGTAATGATACAGTTGTAATGATACAGTTGTAATGTATTTTGATACAGTTGTAATGTACTTTGATACAGTTGTAATGTACTTTGATACAGTTGTAATGATACAGTTGTAATGTACTTTGATACAGTTGTAATGATACAGTTGCAATGTAAGGGACTGGTCCTTTGTAAAGAACCCAAGGAAAAAAACAGAAGGCAGGAGTCTAGAGACAAGCAGAGCAGAACAGTGAAATCTACTGACTGGCATAAACTAGGCCAGTAATTCCCAACCTTATTCAGTTACTGTAACACCAACTGATTTTTGCTCTGCCCAGAGTACCCCTGAAGTCCCCTCTCATGTGCATTTGACCAGTAGGCCAATGGCCTCAAGAATCTACTCACGTAACCCTGTGGATAGGCCATGTACCCCCCCCTGGTTGGGAACCACTGGACTACGAGACACACTAGCACACACACACACACACACACACACAATAGACTAGACGATACATGCCCTGAGGACCGACTGACCCTCCCCAGCCCGTTCCTACCCCCACACACACTTTACACGAGTCATCTCTCATTTATCTTCCTGCTCCCACACAACTGCGTAGGTGGTGAGGAGGATGACGATGTCCTCTCATGCACCGCCCCATGTATGTTGGTACTCTGCTTCATTGTGTGAACGCTGCACCGAGAACACTGTCCAAAAACAAACTAACAAACGGAATATTTATCTGTACACCAGTTCTACATGACTGTCAACAGATATCATCAGAGGAACAACAGCGATTGGTTGGATCGAAATCCCCACACACACACACATGCTGCACACATACAAAATCGCTGTCCACAGACAGTGTGTTACTAAGACGCCAGTGATACTGTATCTGAGACGGTCATTTCTCATAAAGAACACTATGTTTAGCATCAATCACCTCTGTTGAGCATGACTACTGTGACCCGCACATGAGGCAGAGCATCTCCAAACACATCAGAGATTGCTATGCTGATAGTGACCCATCCTAAACAGGGCTCATTTGGTGGAGGGGTAGACTAGAAATGGGAGGACATAGATTGAGGTAGAATCAGTGATATGCGTGCATGTGTGTGTGTTCGTGTGTGTCTTCATGTGTATGTTGTTGTTTGGATTAAGGGAGGGGGATGGGAGTGTTTGGTGCCTAATCCTTTGATTGATGGGGTAAATAGGGTGGGCTAGGGTTTGTCTGGGAGGAGAGGGGAGAGTGGGTCTTGTCTAGCCTCCCTCTGTCTCCTGTCTGATCCAGGCTGCTTGGTGGCTATGTCCCTACCCCCACTGACTGATGAAGCCCTACGCCCAAACATGTCAGTGTGCATGTTATTTGATATGTCCATAAATGGATGAATGAAAGCTGAAAAAGCTTTTTTTTTTAAGTACACCCTGCTTTTATCTCTTTGCAATGTCTCTCTGCTTGCAAACACTTTTGGGTAAGTACTGTAGTTCACATTCACTTGTACTTGTTTTTGTGCGCCGGGACACTTTGCCAGGTTAAACTGAGCTCTGGTTGCTGAGTTTATGAGGGGGAGAATTCTATCTGGTCTCTCTCTGCATGTCAGGGTGACTTTACTGGGATGATCTGACGCACTCCCTGTCCTAACATCCCTCTATCTCTCGCTCCTCTATCTCTCCCCCTCTATCTCTCCCTCCTCTGCTCCTCTATCTCTCCCACTCTATCTCTCCATCCTCTGCTCCTTTATCTCTCCCCCTCTATCTTTCCCTTGCTGTCTTCTTCACCTCTGCAACTCTCTCTATCCCTCCCTCTCTCTCTCTTGCTAACTCCTTTCTTTCCCCCGCTTCTCTGTCTTTCTGCTCAAACTCTCTCTGACTCTCCCCTCCATCACTCTCCCTCCCTCAACCATCCCTCTCCCTCTTTTCTCCTTTCTCCTCTCTCGCTTACTTTCTCCCTCTCCATCTCTCCCTCTCTCCTCTATCCCTCCATCCCCCTCTCCCTCCCAGTGTGTATGGGTCTAGAGAGAAGGGATGACATTCCCAGTCGTCCTAACCACCAGTGCCTGTGTGGCCTCCTTTGTTGGGATGTTACTCTTGGTGTTTCTTTTCCAGAGAAACCACTGTGTGTCACAGCTACAGAAATAGATCCCTGTTTATATTGCCCAGATCCCAACTGTATTTTTGTTTTCAAAGATGTTCAGCGGTGAATTAAAAAAATATCTTTATTCTGGTTTGAACTTAAAGCACCAGGTGTACAGTATGTCTCCACTGAGGCTTTATTAACGGTGGTCTTTGCAGCTATTCGTATAAAAGAAGAAGATTTTTAAATGCCATTGTTCTTTGTTCCAGTGGTCTGTAAGCTTTCTTGTCCTGTGAGCCACCTAAAGCTGTGTTACACATGATTTTATTCTCAAAATATTATTCATAGAATATAACTGTTTTGTACCTCAGTCTTCTAGTCCAGCGATTTTTCAACTGGTGGTCAAGACCCAAATTTGGGCCGCGGGAAGTTTGGAATGGGAGTTAAAAAACCAAAAGATTAAAAAATACATATTTCTATATTTTTGTTATTAGAGAAAAAAACTCCCGTCTGAAATTAAATTACTTAAACCAGGTAGAATGTGTGTAGAAATTATAATGAATTTAAATTGTTAAATCATTTAATCTCGTTTAAAAAATGATATCACATTATTTTCAATATAGAGCTATTAGCAACAATGCAAACCAGTGAGTTTAACATTATTCATCAAGATGGGCAACGTTTTATTATTGACAATGAAAGAGGTGGGAATGTTGTTTCCTTGTCATATAATTGTAATATTTACTATCAATATAGCATCAAAAATAGTTTTCCTGCAATTCGAATATTGTGTTGTGACTGAGACAACCTGGTTCAATTTGGGTCCTGAGGCAAAACCAGTTGAGACCCAGTGCTCTAGTCAGAGAATGTGATGAGTGGTGTGGTGCAGGTCTACCAGGTCCTCTTACTGTCTGTCTTCTGTCTGATTCCATTGGTAAGGGCCCCCCCTGCTGGAGATAGTCTGCAATGCTCTATAGACAGCGTATGCGCAAGTCTCCAGTTGGAAATGCTGCAGATAGAGATTTTGCAGAGTTTTAATGCTTTTTATTGTAAGTCTGGAAGAACAAGAATTTCGTAAAAGGGGAAGTTTTGTCCTGATGAATCGTGCTCCAAGTATTGTGACCTTGTCGCCCTTAGTGTCTGAGAGGTGAGTAAGCGTGATTTCTCAGTATGCTGTGTGTGCAGACTGTAGACTCTAAGTGTAGTGTGTTTGTTGATGTGGCAGCCTGTCCAATCCAGTCCCATACAGCCATAGTGTTGATAACACGGTAGGTCAGATCCGAGTGGTCATCTCCTCCCCACACTGAGAACTGACCATAAATCACATTACAGTGTATGTGTGGCGTCCACCCACCCTGCCTGCCTGCTGCCCATCAGGGTTAAACCAACACTGCCCTGGGAGGGGGAGGACGGGAGGAGGAGAGGAGGATGAGGGGAATGATGGAGGAAGACCAGGGTAAATGTTGCTTTGTCTTCTTCTCTAGTGACAGATGACAGTGTCTGTGACATGGAGTGAAGACACGAGAGAGACTATCACTGTGGACAAGCAGACAAGGGGTCATTATTCACTGGTGTCACTGTCAACGCTGTGTGTCTGTGTCTGTAAGGGTCCTGTGTGTGTATATGTGTGTGTGGGTGCGTGTGTGTGTGTGTTGTGTGTTGTGTGTGCTCAAGTGGTTATAAAATAAAGAGTAGTAGAGTAACACAATTCTGTATTTGACTTGATGTTCCAAGAATAATTTTGTATATGTGATGACTTACATGACTTTCTCCACGTCTTTATGCAGTGTACTCATTCTCTCTCTTTTGCTCTTGCTCTCCTTTCTCTCTCTCTCTCCTTTCTCTCTCTCTCACCTTTCTCTCTCTCTCACCTTTCTCTCTCTCTCTCTCCTTTCTCTCTCTCTCTCTCCTTTCTCTCTCTCTCCTTTCTCTCTCTCTCACCTTTCTCTCTCCTTTCTCTCTCTCTCCTTTCTCTCTGTCTCTCCTTTCTCTCTCTCTCTCTCTCTCTCTCTCTCTCTCTCTCTCTCTCTCTCTCTCTCTTTCTCTCTTCTTTCTTTCTTTCTTTCTTACATATATATAGGAGATAAGAGGAGAATACAGTCCAGCACTCTGTGGCTAAACATAGTAAGTCCCAGTGGCTCTGTTCATCTGTCTTCCTCTGACAGCATTGTAATCAAGGCTAGAGGATCCAGGCTAGGCCGGGCCCAGACCAGGGGCTCGCCTAGGACCCAGTCCACTGGACAGCTGCCAGCAACTGGGAGGCGTGTGAGTAAACATTTCTTTAACCTCATCCGCTATTTAATGCCAGATAGAATAGTCATGGACAGCAGAGTATACACTGAAGCAGAGTGCTGTTGTCATGGACAGCAGAGTATACACTGAAGCAGAGTGCTGTTGTCATGGACAGCAGAGTATACACTGAAGCAGAGTGCTGTTGTCATGGACAGCAGAGTATACACTGAAGCAGAGTGCTGTTGAGTAACTCAATGAAATACACAATGAGTCCTGTCTTTCTGTGTTAATGTTGTATTACATAATGCTGGTCTTGTAAATGGACTACATTTAGCAATTCCTAGTAAATCTCAAAAAGGTTTACATTCTGTATGGGGGGATATCTCATCACATCCACCTCTAATGTTAAGTTTTCATTTACAAATGAGTCATCACCAAACTCCTAAAAATGTAACTCATGGTGACACAGCATTGGAGTTTCCTAAATAACCGTTATGGGGTGTGATGCAGACAGTGAATCTATTCTAAGGTTTTAAAGGCCCAGTGTAGTAAAGAACATGATTTCCTGTGTTATAAATCTATTCCTACACTGAGGATGGATTGATACGGTGAAATGGTAAAAATAATGCCCTTTTAGTGCAACAGTTGTTCGAAAAGACTGCCTAACATTTCCACCTGTTTTGGTGGGATGGAGTTTTAGCCTGCCTGGTGACATCACCAGGTGGTACATTTATAAGAAAGAGTGTTCCAAACCTCTCTGCCAATAACAGCTAGTTTTCAGTTTTCCTTTCCCCACTCACAGACAGTCCTAGCAAAATTCTTACTTGAGGAATTGCTATTTGCTAAGAAGTTATTTTTGTTTCTTTTTGACCATTTTAATTGAAAACAATCACTGTAAGGTACGTAATTGTTACCCAGAAATCATTTGAAATTGAGAATTTTTTTAAACCAGCTGAATTGGGCCTTTAATCAGTTCATGGACAGAGGAGAACAGACAGAGATGACCAGGACTATGAGACTTAACTAGGCATTTTGCAACTTAGCAACCACAAGTTATTTTTTGGTCCACTCCTTATGTCCGTTATTACTTGTGAATCAAACAATTTTAATAGCGTCAGTTCACTAAATGCTAAAGAACCTGCCTTTAGCATTTAGTGAATCTATTCACACACACACACACACACACACACACACACACACACACACACACACACACACACACACACACACACACACACACACACACACACACACACACACACACACACACAAACAGGGGCTTCAGAGAGAGAGAGGGGCTTCAGTGCTCTAAATTCCCAGCCCACATTGTGTTGGCCTCCCCTGCGTCATTCTGTCCAGTCTGTGCGTAAGAGACAGATTGACGCTTGTTTCAGTGGTAATTTCCTGTAATAAAAGAGTAGTTTGTGGGGATGAGGCTCTCAACAAGCTGATGCCAGGCTGTGATACCTGGACACTGGGGGATTCTGCCCTTTCTCAACCTCTCAGAACACTCTCCCATCAGAAAGAGGAGTCGTTTCATCTTAAAAAGATGGGTATGATTAATCTCTTGGGATAATGTGTATGGTAATGTATGTTGGTACACTTCTTGTCTGCCACTAATGATTTACAACGCTATAAGAGGAATATTTTGTTGCAATATTCAACAATATAATTTTACCACTTTTGTTATCAGATGTCTGTGTGTGCGTGCGCTTGTGTGAATGCGTGTGAGCAAGCGTGTTTGTGTGTGCTCTCGTAAGTGTATGTGGTCAACATAGGCGGTGTCTGTGAGATATTCATTGTTGTGCAGTCTTGGGAGAATAAGGGGGATTGTTGCAGCCTGGTATAAGAGCAGGAAGACCCCCCTGCCTCCCCATCATCCCCCTCTGCCCTCCCCTTTCTCCTCTGTCCTGTCCATCCATCGTGGGTCAGACTGCCTCCCCCCTCCATCCCCCAGACACCCGGTCTGCCCCGGCCCCTCACCTTCCCATGTGAACCAGCACCATGTGAGGGGTTAAGAGCATTTAGCAAGACTCGGCTAATTCAGTCAAATCTCTCTCTCACACACACACACACACACACACACACACACACACACACACACACACACACACACACACACACACACACACACACTCTCAGAGCCTGACTTGGCTGTTTTTCCCCTCCTCCCTTATATCACCCTGTCAGGTTCAGCTAGTCCCACCACACTGAGAGAGACCCCATCTGTTGACATGGGCCTAAAGAGAGAGGGAATCACTTTACACCACTGTGTATGTGTGTGTATGTGTGTGCATGTTTTATAGGCTATGCTAAGACAAACACACTCACACACAGTCTCAATGTGCTCACCATTGTGTAGTAAATCAAAGCCACAAATTGAGAATTGGGAGAGAATTCATCACTGACAGCTGTGGTACAACTGAGTATTCTCCATCATAACTGGTGTTGAGGGTAAAATAATATCAGACTCCAGGGAACTCTGTGTCAACATCATTGGTTAATGTGCTGTATTTAAAAACTACTGGAATAAAATACATAGCAATCTGGCAGGGCAGCTATGTCGGACATAATTTACTGTCACACCGTGTGTGTGTGTGTGTGTGTCAAGCAGAGCTCAGATAAGGAGATGAGGACAGAGAAATGATTGCAATTTTCATGAGCTGAGCAGACACAAGGCACATATTTAAGCCCCCATCTCCAAACACAGCTGCTCTAGATATGGGGTGCTTTCAGCAATAACATATGGTGTGTCTATGTTGCTAAGAAAGAAATGTAGAGATTGAGTTTGTTGATTTGGACATTAGCTTGGTATGGGTACATAGCAGCTAGATCATGTGACATGATATCTAAAGTTGACACACACACAAACACACACTCTCTTCGCCCAGCTGTCTCACGGCTGGGTTGTACCCGGTTAAGGTCAGGGGTTGTCTCTAAGGGGTTGTCAAGGCCAGGGGGTCGCTGTCCCTACATACAATTACCATCAGTTCACTCAGACAGGAAGTCAATAACATCCTGATATCCTCTACCTCCACTACCTCCATTACCTCCACCTCTCTGACTCTATCTCCCCCTCCTTCTCTCTCTCTCTCTCTCTTTCTCTCCCCACTCCCTCTCCTTCTCTCTCTCTCTCTCTTTCTCTCTCTCTGTCTCTCCCCACTCCCTCTCCTTCTCTCTCTTCCCCGCTCCCTCTCATTCTCTCTCTCTCTCTCTCTCTCTCTCTCTCTCTCTCTCTCTCTCCCCTCTTCCTCTCTCTCCCCTCTTCTCTCTCTCTCTCTCTCTCTCTCTCTCTCTCTCTTCTCTCCCTCTCCTCTCTCTCTCTCTCCCCCCTCCCTTTCCCTTTCCCTTTCCTTTCCCTTTCCCCCCTTTCCCTTTCCCTTTCCCCCTTTCCCTTTCCCTTTCCCTTTCCCTTTCCTTCTCTCTTCCCTTTCCCTCCCTCCCTCCCTCCCTCCCTCCCTCCCTCCCTCCCTCCCTCCCTCCCTCCCTCCCTCCCTCCCTCCCTCCCTCCCTCCCTCCCTCCCTCCCTCCCTCCCTCTCTCTCTCTCTCTCTCTCTCTCTCTCTCCCTCCCCCCCTCTCTCTCTCTCTCTCTCTCTATCGCTCTCTCTCTCTTTCTCTCCCACTCCCTCTCCTTCTCTCTCTCCCCCACTCCCTTTCCCTCTCTCTCTCTTCCTCTCTCTCTCTCTCTTCCTCCCTCTCTCGCTCTCTCTCCCTCTCTCTCTCTCTCTCTCTCTCTCTCTCCCTCCCTCCCTCCCTCCCTCCCTCCCTCCCTCCCTCCCTCCCTCCCCCTCCCTCCCTCCCTCCCCCTCTCTCTCTCTCTCTCTCTCTCTCTCTCGCTCTCTCTGTCTCTCCCCACTCCCTCTCTCTCTCTCTCTCTCTCTCTCTCTCTCCTCCCTCCCTCCCTCCCTCCCTCCCTCCCTCCCTCCCTCCCTCCCTCCCTCTCTCTCTCTCTCTCTCTCTCTCTCTCTCTCTCTCTCTCTGTCTCTCCCCGCTCCCTCTCATTCTCTCTCTCTCTCTCTCCCCACTCCCACTCCCTCTCCTTATCTCTCTCTCTCTCTTTCTCTCCCACTCCCTCTCCTTCTCTCTCTCCCCACTCCCTTTCCCTCTCTCTCTCTTCCTCTCTCTCTCTCTCTCTCCCTCCCTCTCTCACTCTCTCTCTCTCTCCCCCTCCCTCCCTCCCTCCCTCCCTCTTGCACACCCTCAATGTCATACATATACATGACACACACATTACAATACTGTTACCCAAAAGCCTTTGCTTACTTTGCAAAGAAAGGTTTTGGATACATTTTCTTTGAGCCCATAAAAGGAAAAAACAGAGAAAGAGGACGGACCTTAAGCAAGGTTCAAGCAAGGTTACATAAGAAATCGCTCAAATATGTCTGGGTGTATTTTTGTGCATTTGTGATTGTGTACGTGTGGTCTGTTAGAGTTGATTTATAGATATATGGAGAGGCAGGGAGTAGAGTGAGGGGATGGGGGTATGTTTGGGGGACAGGTTTTAGACTAAACCCAGACATTATAGAGATAGAGAGCATCAGTACTTCTGAAACCCAGTCAGCCTCTTCAGACAACAGACCAGAAACTGCTCAGACCAGTTAATCATCTATCCAACTAGCAACATGATGTCAGGTACTGGTTGAGATTGATTTGACCTCGAATGAAGTCTTTTGAATGTCCTTGAGGTTAACATAATGCTCTATAGCTGTTGAGTTTTATCCCATCACTGTTGCCATCAACTCTCCCAGCTCACCATATTAAACTATCTCTGTGGAATTATTTCAGTTTCACTTTATGATTTACTGTGCTGTGTTGCTGTGTTTCCGGTGTAGGCTGGAAACACGGTGTGGAAGTCACCCCTCTCCTGACCCCTCTGTGTACCCAGCGTTAGGGTTAGGAGGGGGTCACACATTGTTCAGGAGGACGCAGAGCTGCAGACACAGTGGCTGATGGATGTCCGTTCAGACTTGTTCCCTGGTTCAGTCGCAGACGGGAAACCGTAATTCACACAGTGGAGGAACATGAACAAGGACCAGGCCCCTCTCTGCTGCTCTGTACAAGTTTATTCCTGAATTCAGGAAGAGATGAAGAGGTTCTGGGAGAGGAAGGGAGGGGGAGGGAGGGAGCTCAGTGGGCTAGGATAGAAGGATGGGACAGAGAGTAAATCTTCACACACAGCTGTCCTCTATCTCCTGTAGTACGATACCAGGACACTGCAGGTGATGCTATATACATACTATCTCATACTCATTACTGTCATGCAACACCTACACATGCCTGATGTACTGTACAGTCAAGCCTCATTTACTGTATCTGTCCACCTTCAACAGTACGCTTCCATCACAAACACACCATCACACACTTGGTCAGCAAACAAACATATTGGTGCACCACATGTGTGCACTCTCAATGACCCCAACACAGATAGACACTGTACTGTTGACTAACCCCATTCAGTACAAATTTGCGCAACCGAGGCATTCAAACAAGGCTGCAATGAAAACGAATGGGACTGTTCTATTCAGGCGTTGATTGACATGGTAATGGCCCGATAGTATTGGAGAAAAGTTGAAAAACTGAGACCCCTCTGACGCTGTACGTTAAACTGTGACGTGTCATGACGTAACATACAGCACGCATAAAGCAACTAATTCTGTCTTACACCCTCTCTCCACCAGGTGTAGCGCTGCTCTCAGTTTAAAAACAAGAAGGGACAGGGACAGGGACAGGGACATGGACAGGGACAGGGACAGGGACAGGGACATGGACAGGGACAGGGACAGGGACAGGGACAGGGACAGGGACAGGGACAGGGACAGGGACAGGGACAGGGACAGGGACAGGGACAGGGACACTTTAAGCCAGCATGACTCTCAAAAGCCGTGTCAGCCGCTGTTTACCCTTAGCACCGCCCTAAAAACCCCATTCAAATTCGACACAAACCCTGAAATAGGTATGTAATGACACATTGTATAAACTCTTTATAGTGTTTTATTTACATTTTAGAACTGATAAGATGGACAGATCGGGTGAAAAAAGCTGTTTCCCTACATTGGATATCTCCCTCTTTCACTACGACGCAGTAGGTTTCTCTTCCCCACCCGTCCTTTTTAAAAAGACCCGACGGAGCTCATTGCCTTCTTCAATCATGTAGAGGCGGCAGCATGAAGGTCTCATCATTCATTTTGCTGGAAAGGGGAGCTATTGTGCTTTACAATGGTATTCATATTACAGTTAACCTGGAAGTGTATGTTTTTTAGGTGCTAAAATAAGGTAAATTCTACGTCACACTGCGATATACAAAAGTGCGTTAGCTAACTATAGTAGAGTGAGTCTTCTATCAATATTGAAGCCGTGGTCTCTGTGTATACACCTCACTATACACCTCACTATACACCTCACTATACACCTCACTGTCCCCCTGTCCCGCTCATGTGTTTATGTAAGTGACCACAGCCTTCTGAGGCCTGACTTACAGGAGCCATTCATGTTTTTTCCTGTGTGTGTGTGTGTCTGTGTGTGTCTGTGTGTGTGTATGTGTGTGCGTGCGAGCATGTTTCCTAATAATTTACCTTGAATGACCAGAAGGATGTCTGAATTACCCAATCTTTTATTTTAACCTCAAAACATAACTGATAATTATAATAATTCCAGACCATAGACTTACATGTTACTAGTCACACACACACAGACACACATACATACACACACACACCTACCTAACAATGGCGCTGGAGTAGAAGGCTGACGTTTCACATTCTCCCAACCAATTGTGCTATTTTGTTGGATGTTTTGCATTGTTTGTATCAACATTTTTGCCTTATTGTGTACATAATGTTTCTGCTACCATCTCTTATGCCTGAAAATAACTTCTGGACAATCAGAACAGCTTGTTCCTTTAGCGAGTCCAATGAGAAAGATATACTGTTTTAACTGGAACAGGCCCAGATCCATGCCTTTTGCGTGAAGAAAAGACGCAGGAAAAGGAGCCGCAGATCGGGCAGCCTTGAGAATCCGTAGGCGAGCGAGTAAACTCCCACTGCCATCCGTTCTTCTTGCTAATGTGCAATCATTGGAAAATAAAATTGATGACCTACGATTAAGATTATCCTATCAACGGGACATTAAAAACTGTAATATCTTATGTTTCCCCGAGACGTGGCCGAACGACGATACGGACAATATAGAGCTAGCGGGATTTTCCATGCACCGGCAGACCACAGACGCTACTTCTGGTAAGACAAGGGGTGTGGGTGTGTGTCTTTTTGTCAATAACAGCTGGTGTCCGAGGTCTAATATTAAAGAAGTCTCGAGGTATTTCTCACCTGATGTAGAGTACCTTATGATAAGCTGTAGACCACACTATCTACCAAGAGAGTTCTCATCTATATTATTCGTAGCCATCTATTTACCACCACAGAACAAAGCTGGCACCAAGACCGCTCTCAACCAACTCTATAAGGCCATAAGCAAAGAAGAAAATGCTCACCCAGAAGCGGCGCTCCTAGTGGCCGGGGACTTTAATACAGGCAAACTTACACCAGTTTTACCAAATTTTTACCAGCATGTCACATGTGCAACCAGAGGAGAAAAAAAATTCTAGACCACATTTACACCACACACAGAGATGCATACAAAGCTCTCCCCCCTCCATTTGGCAAATCTGACCATCATTATATCCTCCTGATTCCTGCTGACAAGCAAAAACTAAAGCAGTGACTTGCTCAATACAGAAGTGGTCAGATGACGCGGATGCGAGCCTACCAGACGAGCTAAATGCTTTTTATGCTCGCTTCGAGGCAAGCAACACTGAAGCACGCACGAAATTACCAGCCTTTCTGGATCACTGTGTGATAACGCTATCGGTAGCCGATAAAGCCGCTGTACTCAAAGCATACGTTGACCAACTGTGTCTTCACTGACATTTTCAACCTCTCCCTGACCGAGCCTGTAATACCTACATGTTTCAATCAGACCACCATAGTCCCAGTGCCCAAGGAATCGAAGGTAACCTGCCTAGATTATTACCGCCCCGTGGCACTCACGTCGGTAGCCATGAAGTGCTTTAAAAGGCTGGTCATGGCTCACATCAACAGAATCCTCCCGAACACCCTAGAACCTCTGCAATTCGCATACCGCCCCAACAGATCCACAGATGACGCAATCTCAATTGCACTCCACACTGCCCTTTCTCACCTGGACAAAAGGAACACCTATGTGAGAATGCTGTTCACTGACTACAGCTCAACACCACAGTGCCCATGAAGCTCATCACTAGCTAAGGACTCTGGGACTAAATACCTCCCTCTGCAACTGGATCCTGGACATCCTGACGGGCCGCCCCCCAGGTGGTAAGAGTAGGCAACAACATGTCTGCCACGCTGATCCTTAACACTGGGGCCCTTCAAGGGTGTGTACTTTGTCCCCTCCTGTACTCCCTGTTCACCCACGACTGCATGGCCAAACACGACTCCAACACAATCATTAAGTTTGCTGATGACACAACAGTGGTAGTCCTGATCACCAACAACGATGAGAAAGACTATAGGGTCAGAGAACTGGCAGTGTGGTGCCAGGACAACAACCTCTCCCTCAATGTGAGGAAGACTAAGGAGCTGATCGTGGACTACATGAATAAGAGGACTGAGCATGCCCCCATTCTCATCGACTGGGCTGCAGTGGAGCAGGTCGAGAGCTTCAAGTTCCTTGGTGTCCACATCACCAACAAAATAACATGGTCCAAGCACACCAAGACTGTCGTGAAGAGGGCACACAAAAACCTTTTCCCCTCAGGTGACTGAAAAGATTTGGCATGGGTCCTCAGATTCTCAAAAGGTTCTACAGCTGCACCATCGAGAGCATCCTGACGGGATGCATCACTGCCTGGTAAGGCAACTGCTCAGCCTCAGACCACAAGGCACTACAGAGGGTAGTGCGACCAGCCCAGTACATCACTGGGGCCAAGCTTCCTGCCATCCAGGACCTCTATACCAGGTGGTGTCAGAGGAAGGCCCTAAAAATTGTCAAAGACTCCAGCCACCCTAGTCATAGACTGTTCTCTCTGCAACCGCACGGCAAGTTGTACCGGAGCGCCAAGTCTAGGTCCAAGAAGCTTCTAAACAGCTTCTACCCCCAAGCCTGAACATCTAATCAAATGGCTACCCAGACTATTTGCATAGCCCCCCCCCATCTTCTTATGCTGCTACTCTCTGTTGTTATCATCTATGCCGAGTCACTTTAATAACTCTACCTACATGTACATATTACCTCAACTAACCTGTGCCCCCGCACATTGACTCTGTACCGGTACCCCCCTGTATATAGTCTCGCTATTGTTATTTACTGCTGCTCTTTAATTACTTCTTAATTTGATCTTTTATTCATATCTGTATTTTTTTTAACTGCATTGTTGGTTAGGGGCTCGTAGGTAAGCGTTTCACTGTAAAGTGAATACCTGTTGTATTCGGCGCATGTGACTAATAAAATGTATCTGATCTGATTTGATAATCTGGTTTGGTTTGACCAAAACCACAAAATGCGAATATCACACTCTCACAGCCCCAAAAGCTGAGGGAACTCTCACACTCCAAACCTCAAATAAAACTGAAAATAACTTTCACTATTTCGCTCTATTTCACAAAAAGAGGAATAGGACTTATGACCACAAAGCACTAAACATTTGTTTTTCCTTAATGATATTATGCTATTTCTAAATGTTATGTTTAGGATTCATCTTTCTGCCTGCTTCGCAAGAAATGTTGGGATACAGTCAATGTGTCCTGGTGTTAAAATATGAGCTTTCATCCCAGTGCCCATCTAGCTCCCTCTCATGGCTGAGCCTCATACTACAGTTGAGATATTAAAGAGAAGTCGACAGGATTTTACTATTTTCCAAACAATATTATCTCTGTGGGCAGCAATGCCCATCTTTGACACAAAATGTAACAGCAATAGGTTTGAATTATTGTTTTAAGTATTGTGGATATACAGTTGAAGTCAGATACAACTGTACATCCACAATTGAGGTCAGGGCTGATTGAGGTCAGGGCTTTGTGATGTCCACTCCAATGGAAGTATGCTTGGGGTCATTGTCCATTTGGAAGACCCATTTGCGACCAAGCTTTAACTTCCTGACTGATGTCTTGATATGTTGCTTCAATATATCCACATAATTTTCCTGCCTCATGATGCCATCTACTTTGTGAAGTGCACCAGTCCCTCCTGCAGCAAAGCACCCCCACAACATGATGCTGCCACCCGGCCGGGATGGTCGGGATGGTGTTCTTCGGCTTGCAAGCCTTCCCCTTTTTCCTCCAAACATAACAATGGTCATTATGGCCAAACAGTTAAAGTTTTGTTTCATCAGACCAGAGGACATTTCTCCAAAAAGTACGATCTTTGTCTCCATGTGCAGTTGCAAACTGTAGTTTGGCTTTTTTTTTCTCGGTTTTGGAGCAGTGGCCTCTCCTTGCTGAGTGGCCTTTCAGGTTATGTTGATATAGGACTCGTTTTACTGTGGATATAGATACTTTTGTACCTGTTTCCTCCAGCATCATCACAAGGTCCTTTGCTGTTGTTCCGGGATTGATTTTCACTTTTCGCACCAAAGTACGTTCATCTCTAGGAGACAGAACACGTCTCCTTCCTGAGCGGTATGACAGCTGCGTGGTCGCATGGTGTTTATACTTGCGTACTATTGTTCATACAGATGAATGTGGTACCTTCAGGCATTTGGAAATTGCTCTCAAGGATGAACCAGACTTATGGAAGTCTCCATTTTTTTCTGAGGTCTTGGCTGATTTTATGGGATTTTCCCATGATGTCAAGCAAAGAGAAGCCTGGTGCTGGTCAGTCCCTGGACGGGAGTCCAGATGCTGCTGGAAGTGCCGTTGGAGGGCCAGTAGGAGGCACTCTTTCCTCTGGTCTAAAAACAATATCCCAAAACCCCAGGGCAGTGATTGGGGACATTGCCTTGTGTAGGGTGCCGTCTTTCGGATGGGACACACACACACACACACGCGCACATTCTCTTACTCTACTTCCTCCTCCCTCACTCTGCCCAGTCTTCAATTAGGTGGCCCAGTCAGTAATTGTGTGTTGTTGATGAGTAAGCGAGAATCAGTCATTAGGCTGGATGTGGAAAGTCTCTGCATGGGAAAGCCTTGTTGTGTTTCCCCTGTCATGTCCAGGGTGACAGTCTGAGAGAGGGTTTCTAAACACATGCCATTGTAAACACACTCTGAAGAGGCATTGGTGCTTGCATGGTGCTTTAATGGAACCAAAGATAATGGAAGATGTCAGAGAGCTGACCCGCTTGCTTCTGCTACACCCCATTACACCCCCTTTTACCCCCACGCACCCCAACCTTATCAGACACATTTTTCCTGTTTGTTTTTCCTGTGTGATTACGGTAGTTGTTGGAATAACAGTCTTTGATAAAACTATGTCTTCAATTTAATGATAGTAAAGACACGACAACGTGAATAAATATGTGGGACCCATATCACGCTGCTCTTTGGTCCAAATGTTCTTACGGTGATCGTGACAGAAGGTCCCACCACACCAGGACCAAGCAGCGTGCCCAGCAGGAGAGGTCCGGTCCTGGGCTTGGGAGGAGATCAAGGAGGAGAAGATATCCTGGACTTGGGAGGAAATAATGGGAGGACACGAAAGCCTTCCTTGGAAGCAGACGCAAGGAGAGAAGGGAAGACAGCGACGACGCCAGGGTTCGCGGCCACAACGAAAGCCCAAAGAACAGCCCCCCCCAAAGAACAGCCCCCCCCCTCCCCCCACGGGGTGGTAGGCGGAGCCGAGGAGTGAACCAGGGCCAATCTGGGAGAAGAGGGAGAAATTGGAGGAGAGTGAACGGGGAAAGTCAGAGACCGTCAGTGAGTTGATTGAGAAATTGGAGGAGAGAGAAATGAGAGAGTTGTTGTGTTGGTGTATGAATCAAATATCAAATCAAATGTATTTATTTGCCCTTCGTACATCAGCTGATATCTCAAAGTGATGTATAGAAACCCAGCCTAAAACCCCAAACAGCAAGCAATGCAGGTGTAGAAGCACGGTGGCTAGGAAAAACTCCCTAGAAAGGCCAAAACCTAGTAAGAAATCTAGAGAGGAACCAGGCTATGAGGGGTGGCCAGTCCTCTTCTGGCTGTGCCGGGTGGAGATTATAACAGAACATGGCCAAGATGTTCAACTGTTCATAAATGACCAGCATGGTCTAATAATAATAATCACAGGCAGAACAGTTGAAACTGGAGCAGCAGCACGGCCAAGTGGACTGGGGACAGTATGATGCACGACATTCGCCCTAAGGAGTGTGTCATCAGTTTGATGCCACCTGAGTCAGCTCTCCGTACTCATCCTGAGGAGCGTGCTAGCAGTCTGGTAAAAACTGTGCCGGCTCCATGCACCAGGTCTCCAGTACGCCTCCACAGCCCAGTACGTCCTGTGCCAGTTCTCCGCACTCGCCTTGAGGAGCGTGTCATCTGTCCGGTACCATGTGTGCCGGCTCTACGCACCAGACCTCCAGTACCCTCCACAGCCCAATACGTCCTGTGCCAGCTCCATGCACTCGGCCTCCAGTGCACCTTCCCAGTCCAGTACGTCCTGTGTTTCCTCTTCGCACTCGCCCTGAAGTGTGTGTCACCAGTCCGGTACCACCTGTGCCGGCTCCACTCACTCGGCCTCCAGTGCGCCTCCCCAGTCCGGTACGTCCTGTGCCTGCTCCTCGCACTCGCCCTTACGTGCGTGTCACCAGTCCGGTGCCACCTGTGCCGGCTCCACGCATCAGGCGTCCAGTGCGCTTTCCCAGTCCGGTACGTCCTGTGCCAGCTCCTCGCACTCGCCCTGAAGTGTGTGTCACCAGTCCGGTGCCAACTGTGCCGGCTCCATGCACCAGGCTTCCGGCGACGGTCCCCAGTCCAGAGCTTCCGGCGACGGTCCCCAGTCCAGAGCTTCAGGCAACTGTCCGCAGTCAAGAGCTTCAGGCAACTGTCCGCAGTCCAGAGCGTCTGGCGACGGTCCCCAGTCCAGAGCTTCCGGCGACGGTCCCCAGTCCAGAGCTTCAGGCGACTGTCCGCAGTCCAGAGCGTCTGGCGACGGTCCCCAGTCCAGAGCTTCCGGCGACGGTTCCCAGTCCAGAGCGTCCGGCGACGGTTCCCAGTCCAGAGCTTCCGGCGACGGTTCCCAGTCCAGAGCTTCCGGCGACGGTTCCCAGTCCAGAGCTTCCGGCGACGGTTCCCAGTCCAGAGCTTCTGGCGACTGTTCCCAGTCCGGAACCTCCTGTGACGGTCCACAGTCCGGATCCTCCTGCGACGATCCCCAGTCCAGAGCGTCTGGCAATGGTCCCCAGTCCAGAGCGTCCGGCGACGGTTCCCAGTCCAAAGCTTCCGGCAACAGTTCCCAGTCCAGAGCTTCCGGCGACAGTTCCCAGTCCATAGCTTCTGGCGACGGTTCCCAGTCCGGAACCTCCTGCGACGGTCCACAGTCCGGAACCTCCTGCGACGGTCCACAGTCCGGATCCTCCTGCGAGGGTCCACGGTCCGGAACTCCCTGGGATCATATTTAAGCAGCCATTTCCCCACAGTTTTTTTTTGTGGGATCTTGTTTATGTGTAGTTGCCTATGAGCACTCCATAGCTTCACGTATCGTTTGCTTTTTATTGTTTTGTGCGTTTCAATTCAATAAATATGTGGAACCCATATCACGCTGCGCTTTGGTCCGAATGTTCTTACGACGATCGTGACAAGTATTGCTAGGTTTTACACAGTCAAATGTAAGAAATAAGTACATTTTTTATAAAGAACTGTACAAATGATACGTTTGTGACATCAATATTAATAAAATGTTTATAAATATATATATTTGATAAAGTAAAATGAGATCTCTATGTAAAACATTTACATTTGTCATTTTAGTAATTTAGCAGATGCTCTTATCCATAGCAACTTACAGTTAATGAATTCCTCTTAAGATAGCTACAGTACACGAGACAAGCTCATACCAGCGTCAAATTTACAGGATAAAATGGATATATAGCGTTTTGAAAAATAACACATTTTAATTCAAATTTTAGTTTGACCCTATGCCACTAATCCTGTATGTTTTGGGATATAAATAATGCTATTGAGTAAACTATTTAATTATTACCTTAGCATAGTTGTAGCTGCATCCAGGTCTGAATTCCAACTAGCAATAGGAAGATTTTCTCTCTCAAATACTGTTATTATTAAATAACTTATGTCATATTCTGAATTGGATTTTCATTAACTCAGTAATAGTATTATTTAATTCAGTAAATTATAAATGATAAATGACAAATAATAGACATCCACTGTTTCCATACTTGTTCCATTATTCATACATTTTGTAGGTAATGAAATAACAATAAATTCCTGATATTAAAATGAAAATACATTTACTCTGTAAATATGCAACTTGAAAACATGGAAGTAAAAAAGCAGAAGTGAATGCAGAAAATCCCTCCTTATTTCATCATAGGTAAATAACCATGGCTAATGCTGTGCAATCTTTATTTTCATTTTAGTCACATGATTTGTCTCACACAATATGTAATTTGTCATTGCAACAAAGTACATTACCAAGAACCAGTGTACATTTCGGAGAGGTTTCCTGCACACAGATTAAGCCTAATCCAATGCAGATTTTCCACTGAATTTTCTTTTTGGTCAAGGACCAATCTTAATATGTGTCTGGGAAACTGGCCCTTTGTGTTTCATGTTGGACTCAATAAGGAGTAGTCCTGAGTAGCACCACAAGAGGGTGATGTGGTAACATAAACTCTTATGGTGGACTCACTGAACTGGCTCGCGGTTTATTAGGGCAGAGAATTATCAAGGTCACTTAGGCTTTACCAAGGTGTATGGAAATAGCATTTGTACCCCATTCACTTGTTTTCCTCTTTCACAAGCTATCCTTAGGTTGTTTCATATCTTTGAAAGATTCCGCATAGCATTACCCATAGTTCAACTTGGTTATTCTTGGTTACATAACAAGGTCTATCCTCTACAGCTAGTGTAGCCTTCACTAGCATGGTTAGCCAGCCATAGGGGATGTGCTTCAGTGAGCTCTGCGTTACCTTCCCCTCAAGCCCCAGTGTGGTGCATGTTAGACTTACATGCAAATGAGAAGACAGAAATACACTTTCCCCCCCTCACCTGGCTGCTGTTTATAACCATGCAAATGACTGCATGTTACCCTGCCAGGCTGTCGATGAGAATCTGTTTACTGGGAGATTATTTTAGCTCAGTGTTTGTTACGTTTGTGAAGTTGATATTCTTCATGGGTGGCGGGCTGAATGGTGGCTGTCAAGATTTTGTTATCATGAAAACCTTCCAGATTGTTATCATGTGTGGTTCTTCTGTAATTCTTATCATAAAAGTTCCCAGGTCCCTTTTTTGTTTTCTCATAATGATCGTTGATTACAGAAAATTGTCCTTCATACTAAATACAGTGCCTTGCAAAAGTATTCACCTCCATTGGCGTTTTTCCTATTTTGTTACATTACAACCTGTAATTTAAATGGATTTTTATTTGGATTTCATGTAATGAACATACACATAATAGTCCAAATTGGTGAAGTGAAATGAAAAAGATTACTTGTTTAAAAAAATTCAAAAACTTAAAAACAGAAAAGTGGTGTGTGCATAGGTATTCACCCCCTTTGCTATGAAGCCCCTAAATAAGATCTGGTGCAACCAATTACCTTCAGAAGTCACATAATTAGTTAAATAACATCCACCTGTGTGCAATCTAAGTGACACATGATCTGTCACATGATCTCAGTATATATATACGCCTTTTCTGAAAGGCCCCAGAGTCTGCAACACCACTAAGCAAGGGGCACCACCAAGCAAGCGGCACCTTGAAGACCAAGGAGCTCTCCAAACAGTTCAGAGACAAAGTTGTAGAGAAGTACATATCAGGGTTAGGTTATAAAAAAATATCAGAAACTTTGAACATCCCACGGAGCACCATTAAATCCATTATTAAAAAATGGAAAGAATATGGCACCACAACAAACCTGCCAAGAGAGGGCCGCCCACCAAAACTCATGGACCAGGCAAGGAGGGCATTAATCAGAAAGGCAACAAAGAGACCAAAGATAATCCTGAAGGAGCTGCAAAGCTCCACAGTGGAGATTGGAGTATCTGTCCATAGGACCACTTTAAGCCGTACACTCCACAGAGCTGGGCTTTACGGAGGAGTGGCCAGAAAAAAGCCATTGCTTAAAGAAAAAATAAGCGAACATGTTTGGTGTTCGCCAAAAGGCATGTGAGAGACTCCTCAAACATATTGGAGAAGGCACTCTGGACAGATGAGACTAAAATGTAGCTTTTTGGCATCAAGGAAAACACTATGTCTGGCGTAAACCTCATCCCCCCTGAGAACACCATCCCCACAGTGAAGCATGGTGGTGGCAGCATCATGCTGTGGGATGTTTTTCATTGGCAGGGACTGGGAAACTGGTCAGAATTGAAGGATTGATGGATGGCTCTATATACAGGGTAATTCTTGAGGGAAACCTGTTTCAGTCTTCCAGAGATTTGAGACTGGGACGGAGGTTCACCTTCCAGCAGGACAATGACCCTAAGCATACTGCTAAAGCAACACTTGAGTGGTTTAAGGGGAATATTTAAATGTATTGGAATGGCTTAGTCAAAGCCCAGACTTCAATCCAATTGAGAATCTGTGGTATGACTTAAAGATTGCTGTACACCAGCGGAACCCATCCAACTTGAAGGAGCTGGAGCAGTTTTGTCTTGAAGAATGGGCAAAAATCCCAGTGGCTAGATGTGCCAAACTTATAGAGACATACCCCAAGAGACTTGCAGCTGTAATTGCTACAAATGGTGGCTCTACAAACTATTGACTTTGTGGAGATGAATAGTTATGCACGCTCAAGTTTTACGTGCTTATTTCTTGTTTGTTTCACAATAAAAGTGGTAGGCATGTTGTGTCAGCCAACCTTACATTTCCATCTACAACAGAATGTTTTGCAACCATTAATAAGTGATATGTTTACATCAAATTTTATCCAACCAATTCTTACATTTTATTCATAATACATCAGGATATTACACATTCACAAATGTACAACCTTTGTTCAAATGTGTTTACATAATAGGTGGCTCAAGTTCAGGTTCCTGGTTGACATCGGAGAGGGAATCAAATGGCTACACACAGGCATACTCCAGTCAACAGACAACCCTGTAGCCCTGTAGCTGAGGTTGGACCACATGCTCCTCCAGCTGCACTCCAACCGTTATAGACCGAATTGTATTAATATCCATCCCAGCAGCACCTGTGGCCTGGGCAGGCGGTTTTTCCTCAGTAAGAGGTTGTGTAATCACGGTAACATATTTGGGGTCTGACGTGGTGGTTTCACCTCCACAATGTTGTTCCTCTATCATACATGTCAGGGTTGGATCATTCCATTTTGAAGAAAAAATCTATATCAACATTAGTTTTAGGGGGTATAATGTGCATAACTTATGCTTATAAATGTTTGCTTTATGTTTTAGATTTCTTCAAATTGTGCTAAATGTGCTAAAGTCTTTTAGTGCAGGTCTGCAGGAAGTTATTTCCACCTCCTTGTTACCAACTAGGTTTTAATTCCTTCACAAAGCTGTGACCTCAGTCACCAAGACACTTGTGATTTACACATCTTAATACTGTTTATTTACAACCTACTCTATAGAGAGAAATATTAATGGCCTCTTTTTGTAGGCACTAACTCCGCCCTGGTTCGTTGGACAAAACCTATGGGACAATTAATGGCGTTTTTGTAAGGGTTTTTGATAAACGCCGAAAATAAGGTCTGTGGTTAACACAGGCTTAAGAGATATTATACGTTTTGTTCTTTGAGATCATTTTCATTTTGTGAATTTTGAAGCATTTATGTAATAAAAAAGCACATAAAGGCTTCATAATTCCTAGTCTTGTTAACTGACTGATATTATGTCATAGAACAGAATGTCCCACTAAGCACAAACCAGATGGGATGGCGTATCACTGCAGAATTCTGTGGTTGCCATGCTGGTTAAGTGTGCCTTGAATTCTAAATAAATCACAGACAGTGTCACCAGCAAAAGACCCCCACACCATCACACCTCTTCCTCCATGCTTCACGGTGGGAACCACACATGCGGAGATCATCTGTTCACCTAATTAAATCCCTGAGCTGACAAGGTAAAAAATCTGTCATTCTACCCCTGACCAAGTCAGTTTTAACCCAGTCCGTCATTGAAAATAAGAATTAATTCTTAACTGACTTGCCAAGTTAAATAAAGCTAAAAAAATTGGCGGTTGGAACCAAAAATCTCAAATTTGGACTCATCAGACCGAAGGACAGATTTGCACTGGTCTAATGTCCATTGCTCATGTTTTGTGGCCCAAGCAAGTCTCTTCTTGTTATTGGTGTCCTTTAGTAGTGGTTTCTTTGCAGCAATTCGATCATGAAGGCCTGATTCACGCAGTCGCTGAACAGTTGATGTTGAGATGTGTCTGTTTCTTGAACTCTGTGATGCATTTATTTGGGGTGCAATTTCTGAGGCTGGTAACTCTAATTAACTTATCCTCTACAGCAGAGGAAACTCTGAGTCTTCGTTTCCTGTGGCGGCCCTCATGAGAGCCAGTTTCATCATAGCGCTTGATGGTTTTTGCAACTGACTAACTTACAAAGCATTATATGGGCTTGCTCCTACCTATCTCTCTGATATAGTCCTGCCGTTCATACCTACACGTACGCTACGGTCACAAGACGCAGGCCTCCTAATTGTCCCTAGAATTTCTAAGCAAACAGCTGGAGGCAGGGCTTTTTCCTGTAGAGCTCCATTTTTATTGAATGGTCTGCCTACCCATGTGAGAGACGCAGACTCGGTCTCAACCTATAAGTCTTTACTGAAGACTCATCTCTTCAGTGGGTCATATGATTGAGTGTAGTCTGGCCCAGGAGTGTGAAGGTGAACGGAAAGGCTCTGGAGCAACGAACCGCCCTTGCTGTCTCTGCCTGGCCGGTTCCCCTCTTTCCGCTGGGATTCTCTGCCTCTAATCCTATTACAGGGGCTGAGTCACTGGCTTACTGGGGCTCTCTCATGCCATCCCTAGGAGGGGTGCGTCACTTGAGTGGGTTGAGTCACTGATGTGATCTTCCTGTCTGTGTTGGCGCCCCCCCTTGGGTTGTGCCGTGGTGGAGATCTTTGTGGGCTATACTCAGCCTTGTCTCAGGATGGTAAGTTGGTGGTTGAAGATATCCCTCGAGTGGTGTGGGGGCTGTGCTTTGGCAAAGTGGGTGGGGTTATATCCTTCCTGTTTGGCCCTGTCCGGGGGTATCATTGGATGGGGCCACAGTGTCTCCTGACCCCTCCTGTCTCAGCCTCCAGTATTTATGCTGCAGTAGTTTATGTGTAGGGGGGCTAGGGTCAGTTTGTTATATCTGGAGTACTTCTCCTGTCTTATCCGGTGTCCTGTGTGAATTTAAGTATGCTCTCTCTAATTCTCTCTTTCTCTCTTTCTTTCTCTCTCTCGGAGGACCTGAGCCATAGGACCATGCCTCAGGACTACCTGGCATGATGACTCCTTGCTGTCCCCAGTCCACCTGGCCGTGCTGCTGCTCCAGTTTCAACTGTTCTGCCTGCAGCTATGGAATCCTGACCTGTTCACCGGACGTGCTACCTGTCCCAGGCCTATTATTTGACCATGCTGGTCATTTATGAACATTTGAACATCTTGGCCATGTTCTGTTATAACCTCCACCCGGCACAGCCAGAAGAGGACTGGCCACCCCTTATAGTGAGTATAAAATTTTAAAAAGAAAAGGTAAAATAGCCTGGTTCCTCTCTAGGTTTCTTCCTATGTTTTGGCCTTTCTAGGGAGTTTTTCCATCTTGCTTCTACACCTGCATTGCTTGCTGTTTGGGGTTTTAGGCTGGGTTTCTGTACAACACTTTGAGCTATCAGCTGATGTACGAAGAGCAAATAAATACATTTGATTTGATTTGATTAACTGACCCTCATGTCTGAAATTAATGATGGACTGTCATTTCTCTTTGCTTATTTGAGCTGTTCTTGCCATAATATGGACTATCTTCTGTATACCACCCCTACCTTCTCAGAACACAACTGATTAGCTCAAACGCATTAAGAAGGAAATCAATTCCACAAATGAACCTGTTAACTGAACTGCATTCCAGGTGACTACCTCATGAAGCTGGTTGAGAGAATGCCAAGAGTGTGTAAAGCTGTCATCAAGGCAAAGGGCGGCTACTTTGAAGAATCTCAAATATAAAATATATTTTGATTTGTTTAACACCATTTTGGTTATTACATGATTCCATATACTTGTATGTTATTTCATAGTTTTTATGTCTTCACTGTTATTCTACAGTGTAAAAAATAGTAAAAATAAAGAAAAACCCTTGAATGAGTGGATGTGCCCAAACTTTTGACTGGTACTGTACACAGCTATTCTCATCTCAGGTGCTTTTCTGTGTCTCTCACCTATCAGAACCCTATGACTGTCACCTGTCTTTGAGCTGGCCAACCACATCCTGTCCCTTGACATACACACAATCCAGTGAGCACTGAGCCGTTTGAGATGGCCTGGGTCAGTGCGGCAGGTTGGAGCAGAAATCCCCTGTACTGTGACCCTGAGATCACTGTGGCAGCCCCCATACTCTCCCTTGGGACTGACACCCCACCCCACTCTACACAACCACCACCCACCCCCTATTACCCTGCTGACACTGTAAGTTTTGTTCCACCCGAATACAAAACAGAAGAGCAAAGGTCAACCTAGGACTCACCAAGTAAAAAAAAAAAAAACTATTTAACAGTTGTCTATATTTCAATGGCGAACTATTCCTGTTCAGCAATGTCCTCTTGATGTGTACGGACACCTCCCCTACACACAATTTCCCCTTTCACTTCTATATGTAGTATTTTCTATATGAGTATAATCTATGTGCTCCAGCCAGGGTCTTTGACTCCCTGACCACTGTCTGTCTCTGGCTCCAATGCTCTGTGTCTTCTTCCTCTTTTCTATAGGGAAGTTGCATGCTGCTCAGTCAGATCCTCTCCGGTCCACATGCTCTTCCTGTCCAGGCCAGGGCCAGATGAGGAGGTCACAGATCACTCCTCCGGACAGGAACACCAGATGCTCTCACACTGCTGCAACTCTCAACTGACTTTACACAGTGAGAGCTCTATGTATGTTATGTTCTATGGACTTTAAACTGGGATCTGTACATGCATGTTAGCTAGTAGGAGATGGATACAGTGTGTTATATGTACTGTATACCTTTATGGCTCTTCAGTTAAAAAAAGGTTATATAACATTTTTTAAACATTCACACCTTTAGACAGCCTACTGTATGCATTTCTCGCTCATATTGAAGGATGTTCAACACATGTACAGTATGTGTCTTCAGCTGGTCTTATCTAACTCATTATTTCTGACACAAAATCTTGCTAATAAGCTTCCTATGAGTATAGCCCCCTGTAGAGGCTGGTTACTCACGGGCCCAGACCCACTGGCTTATAGCAGAACACCATGCGCAATGCCAAGCGTTGGCTGGAGTGGTGTAAACTCGCCGCCACTGGAGCAGTGGAAACACGTTATCTGGAGTGAAGAATCACACTTCCCCATCTGGCAGTCCGACGGACGATTCTGGGTTTGGCGGATACCAGAAGAACGCTACTAGCCCCAATGCATAGTGCCAACTATACAGTTTGGTGGAGGAGGAATAATGGCCTGGGGCTGTTTTCCATGGTTCGGCCTAGGCCCCTTAGTTCCAGTGAAGGGAAATCTTAACGCTACCGCATACAATGAAATTCTAAACAATTCTGTGCTTCCAACTTTGTGGCAACAGTTTGTGGAAGGCCCTTTCCTGTTTCAGAATGACAATGCCCCTGTGCACAAAGGGAGGTCCATACAGAAATGCTTTGTCGAGATCGGTGTGGAAGAACTTGACTGGCCTGCACAGAGCCCTGACCTCAACCCCATCGAACACTTTTAGGATGAACTGGAATGCCAACTGCGAGGCAGGCCTAATTGCCCAACGTCAGTGCCCGACCTCGCAAATGCTGATTTTTGTTTCCAACTGCCATGTCTTTGTGAGACGCAGAGTAGGTGAATGGATGATCTCCACATGTGTGGTTCTCCATGAAGCATGGAGGAGGAGGTGTGATGGTGTGGGGGTGCTTTGATGGTGACACTGTCTGTGATTTATTTTGAATTCAAGGCACACTTAACCAACATGGCTACCACAGAATTCTGCAGCGATATGCCATTGCATCTGGGATTTGTACGTGCATGTTGGACTATCATTTGTTTTTGAAAACCGGACAATGACCCAACACACCTCCAGGCTGTGTAAGGGCTATTTGACCAAGAAAGAGACTAATGGAGTGCTGCATCAGATGATCTGGCCTCCACAATGACCCGCCTCAACCGAATTGAGATGAGTTGGACAGCAGAGTGAAGGAAAAGCAGCCAGCAAGTGCTCAGCATATGTGGGAACTACTTCAAGACTGTTGGAAAAGCATTCCAGGTGAAGCTGGTTGAGAGAATGCCAAGAGTGTGCAATGCTGTCAAAAATTTAAAAAATATTTGGATCTGTATAACACTTTTTGGTTACTACAAGGTTCCATATGTGTTATTTCATAGTTTTGATGTCTTCACTATTACTCTACAATGGAGAAAATAGCAAAAATAGAGAAAACCCCTTGAAAGAGTAGGTGTATCCAAACTTTTGACAGGTATTGTACATGTTCCAGTTTCTGCCAATATCAAGCAATTTTTGCACAGCCATTGAAGAGGAGTGGGACAACATTCCACAGGCCACAATCAACAGCCTGATCAACTCTATGTGAAGGAGATGTTGCGCTGCATGAGACAAATGGTGGTCACACCAGATACTGACTGGTTTTCTGATCCACGCCCCTACCTTTTTTTAAAGGTATCAATGACCAACAGATGCATATCTTTATTCCCAGTCATTTGAAATCCATAGATTAGGACCTAATGATTTTATTTCAATTGACTGATTTCCTTATATGAACTGTAACTCATTAAAATATTTTTAATTGTTGCATTTCTGTATTTATATTTTTGTTTAGTGTAGATGCATGACAACTATATTGCCTGTCTGTCTCACCTACTAGTCCATGTAGATTGCTTGCTACATGTGGACATGAAAAAGGAGTGTTACTTAAAAAATGCATAAAATGTAGAGATAGGTGTGAGATAAAAGGCACATAGACCTTCAGCGCTCGTGGCTCCCCCGCCTTGCAGACGACCCCTCCCCGAGGGGTTTGGTGGTGGGTTTGGGGTCAGAGGGACATAAGTGAACCGATACTGATTAGAGGAAACAACCCTGGACTGCTGGCCAATGTGTGTGTGTGTGTTTGTGGTTTGTGTGCATGCATGTGGGTGTGTGTGTGTTTGTGTCTATCCTCCAGGTTCCAGGATGTGGGTTCTCTTTCCACCTGTCTCTCCACACCTCAGTTTTCTCGCTGCTCTCCCAGTTCCTCTCTTGATGACTATTCTTGTGTCACACATGCTTGTCTCTAACCCCACTCCTCCCCAGAGACACAAGTCAAACTCCCAACTCACTCTGATTGCATAATAAAGATCATTTTCTTAGGAAATCACAGGTTCTAGCATAATAGTACATTCTGTTGTTTTGTGTATGTCTACCTTATGCTTCTGCTTCTCACTTGATATTTACTTTGTCAAATGTTTTTTCAAACCTTTATTGTAACAGGAAGTGATGATGAGACCAACCTCTCTTTCACAGATGAGCCTTGTATACAAATCAATACACATCACTACACTCCCGAGTGGCACAGCCGTCTAAGGCACTGCATCTCAGTGCTAGAGGCATCACTACAGACCTTGGTTTGATTCCAGGCTGTATCACAACCGGCCATGATTTGGAGTCCCATAGGGCGGTGCACAATTGGCCGAGCTTTGTTAGGGTTTTGCCGGGTTAGGCCGTCATTGTAAATAAGAATTTGTTCTTAACTGACTTGCCTAGTTAAATAAAGGTTAAATAAATTTTAAAAAGCAAAAGCAAAACACAATCATAGAATCATTCTTCTCTAAAAAGGTCCACAATCATCCTTTTGAAATGCCCTAGAGGAACCAATTCATCCCCCTTCAGAGAGCCTTGGAGATCATTTCACAAGTAATGTGCAAAAAAACTCAAACTCAGATTTACCTAAATCAGTGGAGATGGAGGGGATCTCCAGATTTAGCCTTCCCTGAGACTGGGTCTGGTATCTTGTACGTCTGTAAGTTAAAAAATGAAGTAAGGTAGGAGGAGGTTTATAAAGGAGGGCTTTATAAACAAAAAACAACAAAAAGAAATCACTTAACAAATGAATAAATGACATCATTCAATGATATCATTGAAACAAGCAGTAGAAAATACCATTTAGCAAAAAGGTTGTGTGGGAATGCACCTGTAGATCTCACCAAGACCTTTGAACTTTAAGTCATCATCTATGATCAATAGGCTACATAGCTGATGCCTGCTGGACTGTCCATTAATCACGGTACTCCATTCTGTTTATTTATGTTTTATCTGTCGGCCCCAGCCGCGAACTCAGGCTCTGTGTGTAGTTAATCCGACCCTCTCTGCCTAGTCATCGCCATTTCACCTGCTGTTGTTGTGTTAGCTGACTAGCTGTTGTTGTCTCATCTGTTGTTTTAGCAAGCTCTCCCAATCAAGACCTGCGATTACTTTATGCCATGCTGTATGTCTCTCTCAAATATCAATATGCCTTGTATATTGTTGTTCAGGTTAGTTATCATTGTTTTAGTTTACAATGGAGCCCCTAGTTCCACTCCTCACACCTCTGATACCTCCTTTGTCCCACCTCCCACACAAGCGGTGATCTCACCCATTATAACCAGCATGTCCAGAGATACAACCTCTCTTATCATCAGCCAGTGCCTGGGCTTACCTCAGCTGTACCCGCACCCCACCATAACCCTGTCTGCACATTATGCCCTGAATATATTCTACCACGCCCATAAATCTGCTCCTTTTATTCCTTGTCCCCAACGCTCTAGGCGACCAGTTTCGATAGCCTTTAGCCGCACCCTCATCCTACTCCTCCTCTGTTCCTCGGGTGATGTGGAGGTAAACCCAGGCCCTGCATGTCCCCAGGCACCCTCATTTGTTGACTTCTGTGATCGAAAAAGCCTTGGTTTCATGCATGTCAACATCAGAAGCCTCCTCCCTAAGTTTGTTTTACTCACTGCTTTAGCACACTCTGCCAACCCTGATGTCCTTGCCGTGTCTGAATCCTGGCTTAGGAAGGCCACCAAAAATTCAGAGATTTCCATACCCAACTATAACACTTTCCGTCAAGATAGAACTGCCAAAGGGGGAGGAGTTGCAATCTACTGCAGAGATAGCCTGCAAAGTTCTGTCATACTTTCAAGGTCTATGCCCAAACAGTTCGAACTTCTCATTTTAAAAATTAATCTCTCCAGAAATAAGTCTCTCACTGTTGCCGCCTGCTACCGACCCCGCTCAGCTCCCAGCTGTGCCCTGGACACCATCTGTGAATTGATCGCCCCCCATCTAGCTTCAGAGTTTGTTCTGTTAGGTGACCTAAACTGGGATATGCTTAACACTACGGCCTTCCTACAATCTAAGCTAGATGCCAATCTCACACAAATCTCACACAAATCATCAAGAAACCCACCAGGTAAAACCCTAAATCCGTAAACATGAGCACCCTAATTGACTTTATCCTGACCAACTTGCCCTCCAAATACACCTCGGCTGTCTTCAATCAGGATCTCAGCGATCACTGCTTCATTGCCTGTATCCGCTATGGGTCCGCGGTCAAACGACCACCCCTCATCACTGTCAAACGCTCCCTAAAACACTTCTGCGAGCAGGCCTTTCTAATCGACCTGGCCCGGGTATCCTGGAAGGATATTGACCTCATCCCGTCAGTTGAGGATGCCTGGTCATTCTTTAAAAGTAACTTCCTCACCATCTTAGACAAGCATGCTCCGTTCAAAAAAATGCAGAACTAAGAACAGATATAGCCCTTGGTTCACTCCAGACCTGACTGCCCTCGACCAGCACAAAAACATC
The DNA here is from genome assembly GCF_018296145.1 of Oncorhynchus tshawytscha. Taxonomy (NCBI): domain Eukaryota; kingdom Metazoa; phylum Chordata; class Actinopteri; order Salmoniformes; family Salmonidae; genus Oncorhynchus; species Oncorhynchus tshawytscha. The sequence continues at coordinate 1,520,816 of NW_024609834.1, forward strand.
CTATGGCGGACTGCAATAGCATTGAATAGTCCCCGCGATATGCAACTGTTCAGGGAAGTCAGGAACCAATAGACACAGTCAGTCAGGAAAGCAAAGGCCAGCTTTTTCAAGCAGAAATTTGCATTCTGTAGCTCTAACTCCAAAAAGTTCTGGGACACTGGAGAACATGGAGTCCATGGAGAACAAGAGCACCTCCTCCCAGCTGCCCACTGCACTGAGGCTAGGTAACACGGTCACCACCGATAAATCCATGATAATCGAAAACTTCAACAAGCATTTCTCAACGGCTGGCCATGCCTTCCTCCTGGCTACTCCAACCTCGGCCAACAGCTCCGCCCCCCCCCGCAGCTACTCGCCCGCGCCTCCCCAGCTTCTCCTTTACCCAAATCCAGATAGCAGATGTTCTGAAAGAGCTGTGAAACCTGGACCCATCCAAATCAGCTGGGCTTGACAATCTGGACCCTCTATTTCTGAAACTGTCTGCCGCCATTGTCGCAACCCCTATTACCAGCCTCTTCAACCTCTCCTTCGTATCATCTGAGATCCCCAAGGATTGGAAAGCTGCCGCGGTCATCCCCCTCTTCAAAGGGGGAGACACCCTGGACCCAAACTGTTACAGACCTATATCCATCCTGCCCTGCCTATCTAAGGTCTTCGAAAGCCAAGTCAACAAACAGATCACTGACCATCTCGAATCCCACCGTACCTTCTCTGCTGTGCAATCCGGTTTCTGAGCCGGTCACGGGTGCACCTCAGCCATGCTCAAGGTACAAAATGATATCATAACCCTCATCGATAAAAGACAGTACTGTGCAGCCATCTTCATCGACCTGGCCAAGGCTTTCGACTCTGTCAATCACCATATTCTTATCGGCAGACTCAGTAGCCTCGGTTTTTCTAATGACTGCCTTGCCTGGTTCACCAACTACTTTGCAGACAGAGGTCAGTGTGTCAAATCGGAGGGCATGTTGTCCGGTCCTCTGGCAGTCTCTATGGGGGTACCACAGGGTTCAATTCTCGGGCCGACTCTTTTTCTACTATGTTATTGACTTGTTTATTGTTTATTGTTTACTCCATGTGTAACTCTGTGTTGTTGTCCGTTCACACTGCTATGCTTTATCTTGGCCAGGTCGCAGTTGCAAATGAGAACTTGTTCTCAACTAGCCGACCTGGTTAAATAAAGATTAAATACAGAAATAAAATAAAACATCTATTTGGGTGGGGCAGCTAAAGCATCATCAACAACAACTGTCAATCTTTAATCTGGTTTGTGTTTACTGTATGTCCCTTATTTATGGTAATTCACACAGTCTTTCTCCACATCCTTCTGTCCCGGGTTTCTGTTACCTGCTTCTCCACCTTGTCCCTGCGGTTCGTGAGACCAGGATTCACATGATACAGTATCATCCAATCATCAGCACTGATACAGTAACTTAATAACAGTAGTCACAATACAGTATTCAAAATACATCTCAATACCGTTTAGAAAGTGAAATACATATACAGATAGTAAGACTATAAAAACATGTATAATATTGAACACACGTGAGAGAAGAAAACCGTGTTTGCCACTAGGCATGACTCTACCCACAGCTTCACATGCATTGTTTCTTGTAAATGTTGTCTTTCTTTTTTTTTAAAAGGCAAACGATCTCATATGTAGCCTAGATGTTACCTTAACTGAATGAACACAATTCTCGTTTCACATCAAAATTAAATAAATGGAAAACATAGCAGTACAGTAAATGCTACATTTGTGTTCTGCTTTTACATACGTCTGGGCTCACATAGGAAAAATGACATCTTTTTGTTTCCTGTGTGTTTGTGTGTCAATGATGAATATGATGAAAGAGGATGAGGGGATTCACAGACCAAAACATTGTGAGGGAAGAAGGGGGGTCATTGCTGACTCTACAGTCCATTTCAGAGACATCTTGACATTTTCAGAGAAGTAAGCGACAAGTCTGGCCACAAAACCAAAAAGAGAGAAAGCAGATTTTCAAAGAAATACTTTGGAGAATAGTAATTCCTCTTTATTTAATCTTTAATTTCTTTGATGATTCTAGTTAGTTCGTGAGAGGCTGAAGTGTATGTCAGTATCTGGCATAATAAACTCAGCAAAAAAAGAAAGGTCCCTTTTTCAGGACCCTGTTTTCCAAAGATAATTCATAAAAATCCAATAACTTTACAGATCTTCATTGTAAAGGGTTTAAACACTGTTTCTCATGCTGTTTCCCATGTTTCCCAGGCCTGTTGTAAGGCAGGTTGCAGGCTATCTCAATGCTGTGCGTTACAGGGAAGACATCCTCCTCGCTCATGTGGTACCCTTCCTGCAGGCTCATCCTGACTGTTACTTTTGATTTTGACCCCCCTTTGTTCAGGGACACATTATTCAATTTCTGTTAGTCACATGTCTGTGGAACTTGTTCAGTTCATGTCTCAGTTGTTGAATCTTGTTATGTTCATACAAATATTTACACATGTTAAGTTTTCTGAAAACAAACGCAGTTGACAATGAGAGGACGTTTCTTTTTATGCTGAGTTTACATGTGTAGAGAACATTCCATTCCATTACTACTGTAGTGTCTGTATGCTACCACCACAGCTGCTGATGTTAAATGGAAGACTAGCTTCTTTATGATAATTTATTGTGGGAAGCCTCAGACGCCACAAGGCAGCGTTGCAACACAGGAGACATCACACTGCAGATACTGCAACTGTGGACAGAAAACATAGGCTCGTGCTTTGTGCATAACCGCACTCTATCCCCCCATAACCAACTTTTCTCATTATAACTAGGGACAGCAGTTTTTCCTGACCGCTTTATCTGACCAGGAAGTCTGGGCTCTAGTTATTATTGTCCTGGTCAGATCACATAAGTAGAGTCAATAGGCCCATTCTATTCTTCTGAATATCAGAGACACAGGGGGTTAAATTAGCCTAGTCTCAGAGAGATCTTATTTGGGGGGTAGACTTAGTTTCCGTTGACAGTTTCTGATGGCTTGCAGTCAGTTCCTGCTCGTTGAAACCCTGTGGAGGGGTTCTGACAGACATGTAACACCTCTACATGTCTGTGGACCACACGTGCACGCGCACACGCACGCACACACATGTATCCGAGCCAGTACGGTTCTGGTCATCCCTGTAGTGTGAATCAGGCACAAGTCAAGTGACATAGATTACCTAGACTGTTTGTGATGAGAGTGTGCGAGTACGTGTGTGGCATGTTAGCAATGTTTTGTTGCTGAATTCCAAATAATTAAGTGCTGAATGACCTGAGAACTCTAATATCCGTGTGGGTGTGAAGTGGAACTGAGAGTGAGGGGGGGGCATGTTTGCTTTTTGTGTAGGTTGTTCTTTTGTACTTGAGTAGTTTCTCATGAATGGAGATGGAAGAGTAACCCATTCTCTAGAAGTTAGAAATAAGAACAAATAAGGAATCCCCCACAGAGGGAGATCACAATGACCTTTGTCTCTCTTCTTCTGCTCTCATCCTCCTTTCTCTCCATCAGCCATGTCTTACTCACTGGGGATGTCCTAGACACTAGTTTCCCTACTCCAACAATAGAAAATGTTGGCTGTTGTTCCATCACTAATATACTCATTCACTCAGACACCCGTGATTTCACTTGTGGGATGTAAGTTCACTTGTGGGATGCATGTGAAGGAGTTCCTTGTATACTGTTGTGACAAGCAGCGCTACTGCCATGTAACAGTCGGTGGTGGCTAGTATGTGTACACTTCTCTGGAAGATGCTTTTTTAGGCTGGCTGCAGCTTTGAAAGTATTCAATGAAATACACAGACACAGAAAACATATGTAATTTTACCATTTATTCTGGCCTATGGTGTGCTGAATAGTTTTAGTTGTGGTTTTCAAGCCATCATCATAGTATCAAAGATATGTTCAGTAAGTGACTTCATAGATATTGCAGTATAACACCTCATAAATAAAATGCTAGCCAAATGAAGAGATTCACTGAAAGGTTTGATAATTCTTTATTTATTTGAAAAATGAATTCAAAGAGAGTAAAACAGTGGACAGAATAGGATAGTAAAACCTATCTATATCAAATACAATCCAAGCAATCATGTTGCTGTTAAAATCTCTCATACAGTATTCAGAAAAATATGTTTCTACAGTACAAATAGAACAAATTTAAAGGATAAGGATGTTCTACATATAAAGAAAATAGGTAATCTGGTGTACTGGTACCTAAATGTCCTGCCTTCCTTTTAGTTATGCTGTCCCTTTATTGTCCATCCATGTTTAAATGTACTCTGATATGATGACTAGTATGGCGTATTGGATTGAATATCAATCAAATTTTCCCTAATAAAAAATACATTAAAGGCAAGTGAGAAATCTGACAAAGAAATCACACAAAAGCTAGTCAATCGATAGACACACAAATTCTAATATAACATTCGACACTTCAGGGTTTATTCAATCAACTTTACTGCTGTATTAAATTAACCACATGTTGTTTAAAAATGAATAGTGATAACCTTGATGATAGTAGGTTTACAAGACAGAATAGTTCAAACTACTATATTTTGAATTGTATTACATTTAAACTATTTTTCTTCTGGATTGGGGGAAACATGTGGTATACTTCCTGGGGTGTTACATTTGATGAGTAAACCTTTTAATACCTTTACAGCACCATTTGTAATAAGGTTGTATAGTACTTCCCTTTCTTGACACACAGTGTCTCTGTAACACCCAAGCTGCGTAGCTTTGGGTCCTATCAGTTCACACCTTGCAAGTATTGGCTTTGTTCCGATCCTCTATCCCATCTCTTTCTCCATTCATCAAAGTATGCCCTTGCTGATTGGCTCTGAAGAATTGAAAAGCATTGCTGTAAGCAAGGGCTAAAACGTGTGAGAGGCTGAAGTGTAAGTTAGTGACATATTTCACCATATGTCATGTCAGTCCTTTCTTGTTATATCAATGAGGGGGAGTGAAGGAAGGTGCTCTGTTCAGGCGGTGATGGGCATGTTGTCCCTGTAGCAGGCTACCCTCTGGGGGGCGGTGTAGCTACACAGGTCCTGGTAGATCCGGGCCATCTGCTCCCCGGCATGCAGCTCGTCTGACTGGATCTCCAGGTTAGGACTGCTGTACTGGGAACGACGCATGCTCACTGCATCCAACAGCTGCTGGCAGTTCACTGGAGTGACCTGTGGCCGAGCACAGACAGAGAAAGAAGAAGAGAAGGGGAGAGGGAGAGAAGGAGAAGGGAAACTGTAAGCTCAGTCTGCCAGCTTCTGACAGTAGACTGGAGTGATCTGAACACAACCAGGCAGGTAGAGAAGAAGAGAGGTAACTGTTAGCTCAGCTTGTATTTTTAAGGTACACTCTTAGAAAAAAATGTGCTATCTAGAACCTTAAAGGGTTCTTCGTCTGTCCCCATAGGAGAACCCTTTGAATAACCCTTTTTAGTTGCAGGTAGAACACTTTTGGTTCCAGGTAGAACCCTTTTAGGTTCCATGTAGAACCTTTTTCTAGAGGATTCTACATGGAGCCCAAAAGGGTTCTTCCTGGAAGCAAAAAGGCTTGGGGACAGCCTGAAGAACCCCTTTGGAACCCTTTTTTTCTAAGAGTGTAGTGGTGCCCTTTTGACCAAAACACCTTGAAGACTAAAGTTACCTCTATTTACTCAAACACATTCTGGGACTGTGCTGGGGGGATACCACATGTTTCAGTGATCCAGGGGATATAACCTCTGTTACCTGGACGATGATAAGTTTGGTCTTGGCTGTGCTGAGGTCATGAAGCTCCTCCCCGAAACACAGGGTCACCATGGGGTCAGGGGCGGGAATCTGGCCCTCCTGGTACAGCTGGAGAGCTGGGACAAACAAAGCAGACAGAGAAGAACTTATTACACAGACAGAGAATGCTTCATCATAACTGCACACTGATGAGTGAAGGTATGTACTCCAAAGAGTAAATATCAGTCAAGAGTATATGTATTCCTGTCCTCTTCAGAGCACAACATCCTAAATCAACAACAAAAACAACATGAGTTCCTTTCTCCTCACCTTGGAAGAACCTTCCTGTGTCAAAAATCTTGACCACATCATCTCTCTCCAGTTTGCAGGGCCCCCCAGGGCTGTAATGGGGGCCCAATCCCCCCAACCCGCTCCAGAACACACGGCTCTGGCACAGCCTCTTGATGAAGATGCCCTCGCGGTTGGCACGGACCAGCACACCCCTCTCCAGGTGGCCCAGGAGCTTGCGGGTGACATGGCGTTGGCGCTCAACCTCGATGAGTTCAGCGGGAGGGAAACAGACGTTCTGCAGGCTGTCTGGGAGACCGTAGGGGGACCTGTGCTGGACCAAGGGAGGCTGACCCGGAGAGATACGACAGCCATCAGCATGAGATGTCACCACGCTGTCCATCAGCTTCCCCCCATAGAAGAAGTTAATGATCATCTGGGAGAAGGCTGGAAACAGAGGGAGGGAAGTGTTGAGTAAGCCACCGCATTGTCTTCTATTAAGTCTCGCAGAGGAATGTAAATAAATACATCTGTATTTAGAAATACTGAGGAAACATACCGGCATTGAAAGAACCCATCGGCGAGGGATCTTGATGTCCCGGGAAGACTGCAGGGAAATAAAAAGAAAAAGATAACTGACTTTGTGGTATAGATTTTTTTCTATTATGGAATTCAAATATTGCCTTCCTCTTACATATGCAGCATGCTCGTTAAGATGCAATGATCTTGAGTGACCGTGAAAAACATCTGACCCCTCTATCATGTCATGATTTGTCATTTCATCAAAAAATACAGCCCGTCAAGCACACGGGCGGCGTGACCAAGGAAGAAACACCTTAGTCAGCAAAGTGCTAAAGGAAATTAGCAAATCCTTCCCCCTCTAGAATCATGTAAACAAGCTTGTGTTAGAAGCCATAACTGCAAGGTAAAGTCGCAGTTTTGCATCGCTATAGATACGCAGTTATTTTTAAACAAATAAATCTCAACTCTCACAAAGGAGGAACTGTAGCCTCATGCTGTAGCCTCATAGAACATACCACAATAATGCCCACTTTGATACAGGAGACATAAACATGCAAGTTTCTCTACAAAATGTCCTCATGGAAAACTGTTAGACAGATACTTTTAACAAGGACAATATGATGAATAGGCATTTGCTAACTCTAATTAAATAGATCAGATAATTGACATTTGTTCCAGTCTTCACTGTATGAAAGTGTTTAAATGGACATGACACCACTGCATGTTGGCGATACTCCACTAGATTGGATGACACTGCTAAAGAAAAGAACCATTGACTGAGTGGAGAAGGACCCTTACCACTGACACTTCCCTGGGACCAGTACTCTGGACTGGGCTGCATCCTACAGCCATCCTCCTGGGGAGAGTGGCTCCTCTTGATAATGCCAAGGTACTCATCACTAGAAGACTGTTAATGGAATGACACACCATGCATTAGTCTCTAATAACCATACATCAACAACCATACATATAAAAGCTGCTTTAGAAACAGAAGCGGTAATATAGTTGGTAGTGGAAGACAGAGAGACAGAAAAGGAGGGAACACTTGACAGACATTAAAACAAGAAAACAGAAAAACAGAGTGAGTGAAGTCATTGAGAAATATAGACAGAGAGAGGAAGGGAAGAAATGGATGGAAAAAGGAAAAGCATACCTGCTTCACCTCTTTGATGAGCTCCTCCAGGTGTGCAGAGCTGCAGTCCATGTCAGTACTGTCACCAGGGCTAGATGTCAAAGCTGCTGCTGCACTTTTACCTGCTGGAGCAGAGGAGACAGCATGGTTGTTAGTCTTATTATCACAGCTATTCTTTCTATTTACTACGGAAAAGGCTGATGGTCAAATGTAAATCAAGTCTCAGCAGCAAGCTGTCTTTGTCCAGGTGTCTATGTTTTCAACTCTGATCAAGGCAACGTCCTGCTGCTGAAACATTAGTGACTTTTAATAAATAATTTGCATTGGTGCAATTTGACTCTACATCCATTCAATGCAGGTGTTTATAATGTTCATTATTCTAATGTCTCCATAGTGAAATATGAACTCACTCTTCTGCTCCTCCTCGGGGACAATGCGGTACACCTTGTAGGGCTCAGAGATGTCCAGCTGGGACCTGTCTCCCACCTCCTCGAAGTCGGGGCTCTTATTGAGGGCACACCGCAGCCTGGTCTTCCATGTAGCAGGCTCAGCCTTCTCCCCCTCCTTAAACTTCCCCTTAAACACCGCCCAGGCCTGCAGGGAGGGAGCAGGTACATTAGAACGACAGTCATATTAACACACATCAAAACATAACACATACCTGCTGGTGCTGTCAACAACTTGTTATATTGAAAAAGGTCTGGAACTGAATGATAGAGATGAGAAAAGTCCACGATGAAGCCATGCATAGAAGTAATTAGAACTCAACTACTTTGACAGGCAGAATACAATTAATCACATGATAAATACAGGTAGGATACATGAAACAAAAGGTTGAATTGTAATGACATGAAACTGGACAGGTTCTGGTTTAAATGATTTGTTAGCTGTTAAGTTATAATTACATATAATTACACAAAGATATTAGATTTTCAATGTAATTTTTCTCTGCTTGTCTTATTATGACCATGGGCTCTATTTTAGCTGGCTCCAAGGAGGCGCAAGTGTCAAATGCAGATTAGTTTGCAATTTCATCATGTCAAAACTGGTACACTGGCATTTTCCAGCCATAACGCCAGGTTCAGCAATTTACCTGTCTAAAATCAGCTCGCTTGCACTGAGGGGGGAAAGGTGGCAATATTTGAGGTGTGTCCTTAAAAACAAGCACAAAAGTGACAATTTCATGGAGCGCAAATGGGAAGTTCAGACTCACAAAAAGCAGGTTAACGGTAACACAGCTGATAATGGCATGGATTTTGAGAGGTAGCCTATCCAGGCATGATGCACAGTGCCCATGAAAGAGAGATGTGCTTTTTATGCCAGTGAAATTCTTATTTAGAAACATAAAAAAACGATTGGTTTAATTTAGTTTAATTACATATATTTTTTTCATGAGCATAGCCTAACCTCCCCTTATTCAAGATCATCAATAACCTACAGAACTTGAGACAAATGTATGCATTACGCCATGGAATGTGTTGAGGGCTTGTCACACCTACAACTTGTTAATTCATCAAAACCTAGCCCTTTCGTGCCCCTGCCAGCTATTGTGTTTATAATTAAACCAACAAAACGTAATTCACACCCGTTCTATTTGTATGCGCATACTCAACAATGAATGTGTATCTTATGTGCGTTACAGGTGGTGAGAATGTTTAAGTTAAACCAACAAAACGTAATTCACTCCTGCTCGATTTGTAGGCGCGGAAAAAAAGTGTGTTATATGTGCCTCTTCAAAAGTCGTGCGGAAAGCTACACATATCGGTGATCTAAATATGCTCTCAAATCCACCGCTATCAACACAATCCTCGTTTGAAATGTGTGTCAATGAACCTACCTTGAAGATAGAAGCGTCTACCTCCTGGTTGTAATCCTGCTTCCCAGCATGTTTCCAGGGGATACGGAACATAATGCGGCTGTCGTCCTCCCAGACCAGCCCCGGGTACTGGCCGCTCTGGATCTGCTCAACTAGCCACTGTTTCAGCCTCCGACCGCCCGGGTTTACTGACATCTGTAATAAACATTCACAAGACATGTCACTGTATGGGCTGAACGTTTGTTTTAATTGTATGCTTGTTTGTGATAATTAGGAACTTATTTCAAGAGAGAGCGAGGCAGATATAGAGGGAGGGGAGAGAGAGCAATAAGTAAAACAAGATAGTAATGGTTTATTATTTCAAAACAACTATCATTTTCTAATAGCCTACGTTTTATATAGGTAGAAAAGGGAACACGCTTGAAGAGTTTAAACAAAGACAACTAAATCTTACCTTTTATTTTTGTATTGATAAGTATTTTAGATATCCTTCAAATAGCTTATTGAAGACTATTGTTAAACCTTAATACCAAGTCGATGTCTCAGCGTCAATAGAATAAGTCTTTACTCGTATAACAGTTTAATATCTTCTTTCAGGTGAATGAAGCATTGACTGCAAGCTGATTGGACAGATGCGTTTCATTTGTATCCAATAAGGTTTGGGAAATACTTATAGACAACCCAATCCGGATGTCTTGTTCTTCGACGCAGTGTCATTTACAAGAAATCATCTGACAGGAGATATCGTAGGGTCTATGCCACAGTTGGCTACAGACGGCGGGTATTGAACAATCCTGGATAATAATTAGTAAAGGACAAAGGGGATTTCACAGCGTCATAAAATACATTTTACTGTAAAGGTTGGCCCAACAGGTATTGTTCCTTCTTGTGCAGGTTCTACTACAGTTTAGGCTACATTCAAACATAATGTAGGCGTCGGCAGGGTAACTTTCAGGTCGGCTATGGTTGACTGATATCTATGCTGAAATAGATGCAATTATAAAGTGTTTATCATGTTACCATGTTAGTTTTTATTTCGTGAGAATAAGAGTGTCCAAAAAAAATACAACGTTTCTAATGCCAACATGCTTATTCAAAGGCCTCATACTGAAAGGACTATACATTGATTGTACAAAACATTTTGAACACCTGCTCTTTCCATGACATTTACTGACCAGGTGAATCTAAGTGAAAGCTATGACCTATTAATGATGTCACCTGTTAAATCCACTTCAATCAGTGTAGATGAAGGGGAGAAGACAGGTTGAAGAAGATTTTTAAGCCTTGAGACAATTGAGATATGGATTGTGTATGTGTGCCATGCAGAGGGTGAATGGGCAAGACACAATATTTAAGTGCCTTTGAATGGGGTATGGTAGTAGCTGCCAGTTACACTGGTTTGAGTGTGTCAAGAACTGCAACACTGATGGGTTTTTCACACTCAACAGTTTCCCGTGTGTATCAAAAATGGTCCACCACGATTCATTTCAATTTTAAAAGCTTCTATGCAAATGTATATAAATCAGAATTAAACAACAGTTGGACTGATACTATAGCCTTCTTAGACTCAACAACTCTGAAGCAAGACAAAAAAGAATCACTAAAAACAGAGATCACCCAAGAAGAAATATTAGATATGGTTAAAGCATTCACATGGAGAAAAACACCAGGAATGGATGGCTTTCCCATAGAATTCTATTCAACGTAACAGGTGTCAGTATTGGTAAACATGAATATAAACTAATCTTATTGGCAGATGATCTCTTGATATGCAGTTGCAGTCGGAAGTTTACATACACTTAGGTTGGAGTCATTAAAACTAGTTTTTCAACTAATTTCTTGTTAACAAACTATTGTTTTGGCCAGTTGGTTAGAACATCTACTTTGTGCATGACACAAGTCATTTTTCTGATAGGCTAATTGACATCGTTTGAGTCAATTGGAGGTGTACCTGTGGATGTTTTTCATGGCCTACCTTCAAACTCGGGTGGCAGGGTAGCCTAGTGGTTAGAGCGTTGGACTAGTAACCGTAACCCCCGAGCTGACAAGGTACAAATCTGTCGTTCTGCCCCTGAACAGGCAGTTAACCCACTGTTCCTAGGCCGTCATTGAAAATAAGAATTTGTTCTTAACTGACTTGCCTAGTTAAATAAAGATAAAATAAATAAAAACTCAGTGCCTCTTTGCTTGACATCATGGGACAATTAAAAGAAATCAGCCAAGACCTCCACAAGTCTGGTTTATCTTTGGGAGCAATTTCCAAACTCCTGAAGGTACCAGGTTCATCTGTACAAACAATATTATGCATGTATAAACACCATGGGACCACGCAGCCGTCATACCGCTCAGGAAGGAGACGCATTCTGTCTCCTCGAGATGAACGTTCTTTGGTGCGAAGAGTGGAAATCTATCCCAGAACAACAGCAAAGGACCTTGTGCAGATACTGGAGGAAACAGGTAGAAAAGTATCTATATTCACAGTAAAACAAGTCCTATATCGACATAACCTGAAAGGCCGCTCAGCAAGGAAGAAGCCACTGCTCCAAAACCGGCATAAGAAAGCCAGACTACGGTTTACAACTGCACATGGGGACAAAGATCATACTTTTTGGAGAAATGTCCTCTGGTCTGGTGAATCAAAAATAGAACTGTTTGCCCATAATGACCATCGTTTTGTTTGGAGGAAAAAAGGGGAGGCTTGCAAGCTGAAGAACACCATCCCAACCGTGAAGCACAGGAATGGCAGCATCATGTTGTGGGGGTGCTTTGCTGTAGGAGGGACTGGTGCACTTCACAAAGTATCATGAGGCAGGAAAATTATGTGGATTTATTGAAGCAACATCTCAAGACATCAGTCAGGAAGTTAAAGCTTGGTCGCAAATGGGTCTTCCAAATGGACAATGACCCCATGCATATTTCCAAAGTTGTGGCAAATGGCTTAAGGACAACAAAGTCAAGGTATTGGAGAGGCCATCACAAAGCCCTGACCTCAATCCTATAGAACATTTGTTGGCAGAACTGAAAAAGAGTGTGCGAGCAAAGAAGCCTACAAACCTGACTCAGTTACACCAGCTCTGTCAGAAGGAATGGGCCAAAATTCACCCAACTTATTGTGGGAAGCTTGTGGAAGGCTACCCGAAATGTTTCACTCAAGTTAAACAATTTTAAGGCAATCCTACCAAATACTAATTGAGTGTATGTAAACTTCTGACCCACTGGGAATGTGATGAAAGAAATAAAAGCTGAAATAAATCATTCTCTCTACTATTATTCTGACATTTCACATTCTTAAAATAAAGTGGTGATCCTAACTGACCTAAAACAGGGAATTTTTACTAGGATTAAATGTCAGGAATTGTGAAAAACTGAGTTTAAATATATTTGGCTAAGGTGTATGTAAAATTCCGACTTCAACTGTACCTGACCAATATTGAAAACTCAATGCCCCCTTTGCTAAAAATATTTACAGAATATTTGAAAATCTCAGGATATAATTTTAACACGGATAAAAACAAAATACTGGAAATAGGATTTTTTTTTTTTTAAATACTCACGATATACAGCAATACTTTAAGTGGACCACAAAAAAATATAAAATACTTAGGATACTTAATAAGTGACAACAAACTACAAATATATACAGATACATTTATTCCATTACTCAACAATATGAAAGCAGATCTAATTCAATTCAATTGTCTTCCCATAAATCTTGCAGGTAGAATAAACCACTTTAGAATGTCATGGCTGACAAAGTTTTTGTATTTATTTAACCGAAGACAGTCTTAGAAAAAGTGTACTTAGTCAAAACAGACTTTTTGGGGGAAAATAAAATGCATAGAATAAAAAGGAAAGGTTTACATCTTCCTAAATCTGAAGTTGGTTTTAACCTTCCAGACTCGGTAATAAGGAAAAATGGGTACATACTGAAGATGCGCATGCTCATCCACAGAATCTTTTCACATGTCTATTTTCAAAGGATAAAGCTAAGAACACTATCACAACATGGAAGAAAATTAAACGTATTCTTGAAGAACCAATATCACTTCTTAAAAACACAACCTTATGGAACAATCCTTGGAGAGCTTTTCAGAATTCACAGATAAATTGGTCAACATGGAAAACGTAAGGCATTGAAACCGGAATTGACTTGGTAACAGGAAATACATTTATTTCCATGACAGAATAAAAAATCCATGCAACTTAAAAGTGAGAGATCACAAAATGTATATTTGAAAACTTTTGGGCATCAGAGCAACCTTGAGGGAATCTTTGAGTCAGATAAAGGATGTTCATATGATCGGGAAGATGTTCATATGATCGGGAAGATATACAAAACCTAGAGAGCAAATCCAACTGACAATCTCTTAGAAAAAAATATAAACTATTGAAACCAAGACTTTAAAAAACTGATGTTGGCATAAAATGGAAGGAAATTTGGAGCATAATGAAATTACAGCTAACAAAAAAGTATGCTTAATCCAGTTTAAGATGATGTATAGAATGTATTATACAAGAGACAAAATTCACAAATTCTACATTACAATGGCAGAATCATGTCTTAAGTGTAAAACTAATAATGACTCAATAATCCATGCTTTGTGGACGGAGCTAGAAAGTTGGGTGTTACAATGTAAACTTAATTTTTATCTGTCTGTCTGTATATTTCAAGACATGGCATAGTGAGATACCTGATCGGTGGGACAATTATCTTCTCATCACTCATCTTGAAAAAACGGATACAGAAAACTTGGAAATCAATCAATCCGCCATCATTAACACAATGGAAAAATGTAATGATATATTATTTAAATATTGAAAGTGCGTGGGTTACGGAGGGGGGAAAATGGTGCAGTTTCAGGCCATGTTGAAAGTGATTCGGGCACTGGAGATGGGGGTGTGTGCTAGTGGGTCTGGCCAGGTGGGATGTAGTTAATGTTTGTATGATGTTGTCATTTATGTGTATGTTTTGTATTGTTTATAAAATCTTACAAAAAAAAGAATGGTCCACCACCCAGAGGACATCCAGCCAACTGTGGGAAGCATTGGAGTCAACATGGGCCAGCATCCCTGAAGAACGCTAACGAAACCTTGTAGTCCATGCCCCGACCAATTGAGGCTGTTCTGAGGGCAAAAGGGGATGCAAGTCAATATTAGGAAGGCGTTCCTAATGTTTTGTGCACTCAGTTTATATGCTAAAAATAGCCTGCCCTACAGCAGATAGCCCATTTCATCTGATTAATATTAAAACGTTATTCTACACAGGAATGGTTCAGTGGTTTCAACAGGTACTGCAGGGTTGAATACTGGTGGAGAGAGTTAACTTGTTGTGCCCAATCCTCAGTATTGTGATCACACAGCCTTAGTATGTATCATTTCGAAACTAAGAAAAGCAGTTGTGGTGGAGTTAAGGTCACATGTCTAGGGTGCGTTTTGAGGATTTGAGCCATGTCGTGGTCTGGCCTCACCTGTACGGAAAGGGGTGGAGTCTGTACGGGGGGGGACTGTTTGGGGAAGCTGGGGGTAGCATGGTCTCTGGGTCAGAGAAGGACTTCTCACTGAGGGGAACAGAACACTAATTGTTACTACTGTGTCCATGCCAGCCTGGGGTGGCACAGCGAAGGCACCCTGTCTCTGACCAACCCTCCATCTCTGGGTCTTTCCCTAACACATACACAAATAATATTTTTTTCAAACCAAGCTGCTTACCTATTGCAGATTCAGTCTTCCCAGCCTGGTGCAGGTCTACAATTTTGTTTCTGGTGTCCTTTGACAGCTCTTTGGTCTTGGCCATAGTGGAGTTTGGAGTGTGACTGTTTGAGGTTGTGGACAGGTGTCTTTTATACTGATAACAAGTTCAAACAGGTGCCATTAATACAGGTAACGAGTGGAGGACAGAGGAGCCTCTTAAAGAAGTTACAGGTCTGTGAGAGCCAGAAATCTTGCAAAGGGCGTCAGTGTCTTAACAGCGCGATTTGCCAAGGCAGGATACTCTGAGCGCAGCCCAATTCAGAAATCTGGCAGTGGCTTCTGATGAAATTCAATTTTCACAGAACCGCTTGTTGCAATTTCAATGACTCTCTCTTGTTCAGATATCGGTAAGTGGACTGGAGGCAGGGCATGAAAGGGATACCGAATCCAGTTGTTTATGTCATCCGTTTCGGGAAAGTAGGTGCGTAATTGCACACCCAACTCACTCAGGTGTTTCCCTATATCACATTTGACATTGTCCGTAAGCTTGAGTTCATTTGCATACAAAAAATTATGCAATGATGGAAAGACCTGTGTGTTGTCTTTGTTAATGTAGATTAGAAGAGCTCCAACATCTTAATTATAGACTCAATTTTGTCCTGCACCTTGAATATAGTTGAGGAGAGTCTCTGTAATCCTAGATTCAGATCATTCAGGCGAGAAAAAACATCACCCAGATAGGCCAGTCGTGTGAGAAGCTCGTCATCATGCAAGCGGTCAGACAAGTGAAAATTATGGTCAGTAAAGAAAACGTTAAGCTCGTCTCAATTTTAAAAAAGTGTCAATACTTTCCCCCTTGACTTCTGTATGTTGTAAAATCGTTACATGGTCGCTACCCATATCAATGCATAGTGCAGAAAATACACAAGAGTTCAGGGGCCTTGCTTTAACCAAGTTAACCATTTTCACTGTAGTGTCAAAAAATTCTTTCAAGCTGTCAGGCATTCCCTTGGCAGCAAGAGCCTCTCGGTGTATGCTGCAGTGTACCCAAGTGGCGTCGGGAGCAATTGTTTGCATGCGCGTTACCACTCCACTATGTCTCCCTGTCATGGCTTTACGCCATCGGTACATATACCAACACATCTTGACCACCAAATCAAATCAAATCAAAATCAAATCAAATTTATTTATATAGCCCTTCGTACATCAGCTGATATCTCAAAGTGCTGTACAGAAACCCAGCCTAAAACCCTAAACAGCAAGCAATGCAGGTGTAGAAGCACCGTGGCTAGGAAAAACTCCCTAGAAAGGGAGTCCATTTGATGTCACAAAGCTGCCCAGTACATAAAAAATATCCTCTCCTGTTGTCCTGGTTTCCAGAAGAGGATGTCTTCATTAATTGACCCCCCCCATAAACGTAATGGACATATACCAGGAGCTGTGCCAGGCCCGCCACGTCTGTTGACTCATCCAGCTGTAATGCATAGAATTCACTTGCTTGTATGCGAAGCAGTAATTGTTTCAAAACATCTCCTGCCATGTCACTGATTTGTGGTGAAACAGTATTGTTTGATGAAGACATTGTATGTATAGTTTTTTTGGCCTTTTCCCCCAGCATTGTCCCAGCCATATCTGCGGCAGCAGGGAGAATGAAGTCCTCCACGATAGTATGGGGCTTGCCTGTCATAGCCACTTGGTAGCTCACCACATAAGACTCTTCTTGCCACTTCTTATTAATGGCATCTGTTGCTTTTATACTGTACATGCCTTACTACTCGAAAGTCGTCTTAATTCTCACTCAAAAAACACCTGTGGCTTTTTTTCCAAATTGGCATGTGTTGTTTCTAAAAGTCTGAAGGTTTCATTGAGTTGTGAGATAGTACTTTTGCACATATAATACACTGTGGCTGAGGAAAGGCACTACTCCCAATATAAGTGAACCCCAAATCAATGTAGTTATCATTTTTGCACCTCTTCGATGGTCCAACATCCCTGTCTGTTGTTCGGTGCTTTCCCGGGTACTGTATCTCATCAGCTACATCAGATTCACAACAGTCAGTGTCCATGCTAGCTGGACTAACAACAAATGTAGAATTACTGATGCCAGCATTGGATGTGCTCGTGGAAGCAGAACAACTTGTGTCGTCGACAGGTGTAGGTGTAGTACTGCTGGTAGTAGCAGTACTACCAGTAGAGCTGGTATGTGTCTCTATGGATGCGGGCCTTACTTTTTTTTTTAACCATTTATCAATTTTCGAGCAAACTGAATGAGCAACAGCTACGTTTGGCTACATACGGACCATTAGTGAAATTCCCACGAGAGAGTAACAGTTATTGTGATTGGATGTTAATTATTTCACTAGGCTATCTGTAATTGCCATTGTGTTGTTATTTTGCTGAACACCAGATGGTTTAATTACATTTTTGGCAGTGAAACGAGGCTACACAGGCGAGAAAAAAACTCACCCGACTGTATAGCCCCATTGGAAAATAGAAATGGACTTGTTTGAAAATGAAAATTGAAAATGACAAACTTTACAGTTAGCACTAAGCATTGGGGCAGGTAGTGTTCTCCTGGCATCCGCCAAACCCAGATTCTTCTGTTGGACTGCCAGATGGTGAAGCGTGATTCGTCACTCCAAAGAATGCGTTTCCACTGCTCCAGAGTCCAATGGCATCGAGCTTTACACCACTCCAGCCGACGCATGGCATTGCGCATGGTGATCTTAGCCTTGTGTGCTGCTGCTCGGCCATGGAAACCTATTTCATGAAGCTCCAGACAAACAGTTATTGTGCTGATGTTGCTTCCAGAGGCAGTTTGGAACTCAGTAGTGAGTGTTACAACAGAGGACAGACGATTTTTATGCGCTATGCGCTTCAGCACTCGGTGGTCCTGTTCTGTGAGCTTGTGTGGTCTACCACTTCGTGGCTGAGCCTTTGCTGTTCCTAGCATTTCCACATCACAATAACAGCTCTTACAGTTGACCGGGGCAGCTCTAGCAGGGCAGAAATTTGACGAACTGACTTGTTGGAAAGGTGGCATCCTATGACAGTGCCACATTGAAAGTCACTGAGCTCTTCAGTAAGACCATTCTACTGCCAATGTTTGTCTATAGAGATTTCATGGCTGTGTGCTCGATTTTATACACCTGCCAGCAACAGATGTGGCTGAAATAGCCGAATCCACTCATTTGAAGGGGCGTCCACATACTTTTATATAGGTTCCATGTGGCTCAGTTGGTAGAACAGGTCGCTTGCAACGCCAGGGTTGGGGTTCGATTCCCACGGGGGACCAGTATGAAAAAAGTGGATAAGAGTGTCTGCTAAATGACTAAAACCTCAAATGTAAAAATATATACAGGAAGTACCAGTATCAGATCAAAGGGTATGAGGTATTTGAGGTAGATATAGAAAGTCTACACTCCCATTCAACATTTTCACCTCATAGCCTGGAATTAAAATGGTATTGATTTACACATCCTAACCCACAACTATGAAGTGAAAAAAATATTCTGGATTTTAAACTGAAATTTAAAAAATGGAATTGAAAAGCTTGGTTGGTTAATAGGATAGCAATCTTGAATTACCTCAGGTGTAACCAATCACCTTCAAAATCACACACTAAGTTTATTGGCCTCCGTGTTAAATTGTAGTGATTCACATGATTTCAGGACATATTCAGCAGTTCAAATCAAATTTTATATGTCACATGCGCAGAACACAACAGTGAAATGCTTACTTACAAGCCCTTAACCAACAAGTAAAAATAAAAGTAACAAATAATTAAAGAGCAACAGTAAAATAACAATAGCGAGGCTATATACAGGGGGTACCGCTACTGAGTCAATGTGCAGGGGCACCGGTTACTTGAGATAATTGAGGTAATATGTACATGTAGTTAGAGTTATTAAAGTGACTATGCAAAGATAATAACAGAGAGCAGCAGTAGCGTAAAAGGAGAGGGGGGGAGGGGCAATGCAAATAGTCTGGGTAGCCATTTGATTAGATGTTCAGGAGTCTTATGGCTTGGGGGTAGAAGCTGTTTAGAAGCCTCTTGGACCAAGACTTGGCGCTCCCGTACCCCTTGCAGTGTGGTAGTAGAGAGAACAGTCTATGACTAGGTTGGCTGGAGTCTTTGACAATTTTTAGGGCCTTCCTCTGACACACCTAGTATAGAGGTCCTGGATGGCAGAAAGCTTGGCCACAGTGATGTACTGGGCCGTACACACTACCCTCTGTAGTGCCTTGCGGTCGGAGGCCGAGCAGTTACCATACCAAGCTGTGATGCAACCCGTCACGATGCTCTCGATGGTGAAGCTGTAGATCCGTTTGAGGATCTGAGGACCCATGCCAAATCTTTTCAGTCTCCTGAGGAGGAATAGGTTTTGTTGTGCCCTCTTCATGATTGTCTTGTGCTTGGACCATGTTAGTTTGTTGGTGATGTGGACACCAAGGAACTTGAAGCTCTCAACCTGCTCCACTACAGCCCCGTCGATGAGAATGGGGGCATGCAACCGGGGGCAAACTACCTGCCCTCCAGGACACCTACACCACCCGATGTCACAGGAAGGCCAAAAAGATCAAGAAGGACAACAACCACCCGAGCCACTGCCTGTTCACCCCGCTATCATCCAGAAGGCGAGGTCAGTACAGGTGCATCAAAGCTGGGACCGAGAGACTGAAACACAGCTTCTATCCCAAGGCCATCAGACTGTTAAACAGCCATCACTAACATTGAGTGGCTGCTGCCAACATACGGACTCAAATCTCTAGCCACTTTAATAACTAAAAATTGGATGTAATAAATGTATCACTAGTCACTTTAAACAATGGCACTTTATATCACATTTACATACTCTACATTACTCATCTCATACAGTGGGGAGAACAAGTATTTGATACACTGCTGATTTTGCAGGTTTTCCTACTTACAAAGCATGTAGAGGTCTGTTATTTTTATCATATGTACACTTCAACTGTGAGAGACGGAATCTAAAACAAAAATCCAGAAAATCACATTGTATGATTTTTAAGTAATTAATTATTAATTAACAACACAGAGTTACACATGGAGTAAAACAAACATACAGTCAGTAATACAGTAGAAAAATAAGTCTATATACAATGTGAGCAAATGAGGTTGGATAAGGAAGGTAAAGGAAAAAAAGACCATGGTGGCAAAGTAAATACAATATAGCAAGTAAAATAAAAAAATAAAAATTGAACACTGGAATGGTAGATTTGCAGTGGAAGAATGTACAAAGTAGAGAGAAATAATGAGGGTGCAAAGGAGCAAAATAAATAAATAAATACAGTAGGGGGAGAGGTAGTTGTTTGGGCTAAATTATAGATGGGATATGTACAGGTGCAGTAATCTGTGAGCTGCTCTGACAGCAGGTGCATAAAAGCTAGTGAGGGAGATATGTGTTTCCAGTTTCAGAGATTTGATATCCAAGACTGGTCAAAGTGTGCATGTGGCAACAATATCCCAAGCACTCCACAAATCTGGCATGTGTGGTAGGGTGGCAAGAAGGAAGCCATTACCCAAGAAAGCCCACCTTGAATCCCATTTGAAGTATATAAAAAAAAACACTTGGGAGATTCTGTAACCGTGTGGCCAAAATGTTTGTGGTCTGACAAAACTAAAATGAAACTATTTGGCCTAAATGTAAAGCGTTACGTTTGGCGCAAACCCAACACATCAGCCAAAGTACACTATCCCTAATGTGAAGCATGGTGGTGGCAGCATCATGTTATGGGGATGTTTATCGTCAGGGACTGATCAGGATAGAAGGTAAAATTAACAGAGCAATGTACAGAAAAGGTGTGATCAATGAAGACATCCACTACAACCATTCATGCAACAACAAAAAATAGAATTACAATATAGGTGTACTGTCTGTAATAAAATTAAATGAAACAAATTAAATCAATGCTAATATAACATGACGTTTAGCACGCATTAATTTGCATCAAGCCTGTCTTGAGTGTTTGGCCATAAATTCCCATCCACGTCACAGTGAATGTCCCCATTGTTCATGCACCACGGGAAAAATCTTTTCGCATGGCGAATCCAAGATTGACATTTGGTCTGCATTGATGTCATAACATGCCTCATCCATGGCCAGGAGGGTGTCACGCTCATGGGGATGTGATAAAGGAATGTATATGTTTAAAGTAATGACTAAAGAATTCCATCCTGAAACATATAATACTATAATTCTAATAATGTATGTGTGTGTGTGTGTAAGAGGGAGAAAACAGAGGCTGGTAGAATACACATGATAACTCTGAAAAAGCTGACAACAGGAGGGCCTGTTGTTTATCACTTCCAAGGTGTCTTTAATCTAGGGAGGAGAGAACGTCGAGAAACTGCCAAGGCTGGTAGAAAAGTGATAAACCTGTGTGTGTGTGTGTGCGTAGAGGGGGTTATAAAGACTGTTCAAATTCTGATTGACTTTAGAGGTCTCATGAATAAACTACAACGAACCTTTTGCAGAACGCCTAATTCTTATTAATCCTAGCTTTACAACCTAGGGGAAATTGGTCAAAGCTATAGTGATTATTATCATCATCGGGATTGAAAATTCTCGTGACATGTCATCGTTTTCCTCAATGGCTTGCTTTATTTCAGACAGTCGTATGTCATTCCTGGCCCTCACCATTTCCACCACTGCCCACTCCTGCTGATCGGTCAGCACACAGCCACCACCATGGGGTCTTCTGTCAAGTCTGACTGTAGAACAGAGTACACTGTCAATAGATCATACTGTAAGAATACTGTAACATTTTATGTGAATTTACATGCATTACAAGGCCATTTACTGTACATGTAATGACAAAGCATAGTTCATATCCTGTAGACTTACCGCTTTTCTTGGCGAAATGTTCTCATTATCAAATTGACAGTTGATCTTTTCAGATTGGGGTGAACTAATTTGGCAGCCTCTGCCATGGTAAGACCTCTGTTTGCCACATGGTCAATGATGATGGCCCGGGCTTCATTAGACAACAGTTCTCTGACGGGGCCCATGCCCAGGTCTTTGACCTCTTAATGTTTTAAAAAACAGCCTTTTTGAGGATATGTTTTGAGTTGTGAAATTTTATCACATACTTGCGAAACTAGTACCAAAGCGATTAAAAATCAGCGTTTCCCAAACAGCTCTAAAGCACTGACACAACCAAGTGTGAAAAAAGTTCAAGGGGGTGTAGACTTTCAATAGGCACTGTACATGAAGGCAGGGTAAAGTGACTCGTCATCAGCATAGATAATAAGAACATAAACAACATAGTAGCAGCAGCATATGATGTGTAGAAGTGTATGCGTGTGTGTGTGCGCGCGTGTGAGGGTTTTGTGTGAGAGTGACAGTGTAGTGTGTGTGTATATATAGTGTGTATATATAGTCTTGTGAGTGTGCATAGAGTCAGGGTCAGTGTGGATAGTTAATTAGTGGTTACCTGGATTATGAAGTAGTCTTGTGGCTATTTAGCAGTATTATGGCATGGGGATAGAAGCTGTTGCAGAGCCCCTTGGTCCAAGAGCTGATGCTCCAGTACCATATACTTTCAAGCACAAGCTCTCTATCTCTCGCACACACACATGTACGTGTCGACACACACACACACATTAGTTTAGTTATGATTTGATAATACTTCGGTTTGTAGCCAGCCTTATAAAATTGCTGTAAGGTTGTTTCAGTCTCAATATGCTGCTTTGGCTTCATAATAGTATTTATTAGCATATATTTTTTGGCAAACAATGAAAGTGTACATTTGAATATTAATAAAGCAGATACATACACTATGATACAACAGAATTTGTACCACTAAACATTTAACAAAGATCTTAAAAATAAAATTATATTTATAACTTACGATAAATTGATAAGCAAATTTCCAAATAAGATTTACGGTAGATTTTAGGAAGACCCCATATTATGACTTTGGGCTGTGATGATCCTTCATTTTACTAGCTGGAACGAGGCATTCATTTTCTATGGTAAAGCTGCTGTTATTTAAAAAGCTTTATCACATGCAGCTATACAGTAGCTGGATCAGTTTAAATTAGGGCGGAGAGCATCTTATGTTCACTCATATGTCCATTAAACCCTCAACACCAATCAGATCTTCCATCTAACCAGCAGACTGCATTTAACATGATGTAATCATGGTACCATGTAATAACATATTGATAAACATATTAATAATAATTTATTATAATGTAATGTTAGGTGTAGGACTTTTTCCTGATCATGTGACCTAACCAGGTCCTAGTTGTAGGTCTTAGGCAGATGATTACGAAAAAAAACTGCTAGTCCTACAATTCCTTATCTGTTTGGCCTTAAAAGTTGATCCGTTGGGTTTAGAGATGAGTTGAGGCGAGGTTATAGGACAGGTGAAGCCTCATGGTAGTATGTGGCTGTAAGGTCAAGGTGTTGAGGTGTGGAGGTGTTTGGACTAAGGCTTCAGTGAGCATCAGAGCTCCTGATCAGGCTGCACTAAGGTCAGTTCAGTGGTGAAGGTGACAAGGGATATGGGAGGTAGTGCAGTGGTGAGAGAGTCAGTTAGCCAATGCCCCCAAAATACCCCTATGCACTTGGGACCTGTAAGTAGTAAATAGTTACAGGCAATAGGGTGACAATTCCACCTAGTCTATCAGAGGGCAGGGTGGAGCTATTCCCATATTGCTTATGACTAGGGTCTGGAGAATGTCTTGATCAAGAGAAACCCCTGGCCCTACTTACACCCATCCGATCCTTTCAGATCTAAGTGCCTAGGGGTGATTTTGGGACTGGGCCATTGTGTCACTCTCCAGGCAGGCCTGAGCTGGAGGTTGGTGGGACCAGGGAGACTCGAGGCCCCTTGGCTCATCTGTTGCCCCCAGAGCCATTGTAGGCATTGTAGGGTAGAGGGTAGACACTGGAGGCCTGGTTCATCCAGCCCTGGTCCCCTCCTCTCCTCTGGTTCTCCTGCTGCTGCTGCTCTATGTACTGGTTCAGCAGCGCTCCCACCTGCTCCTGGTCCTTGAAGGGACTGTGGCAGAAACTGGCCCGCAGCCACGCCCGGTACTGGAGAGAAGACAGACAGAAAAGACCATGTTTGATGGTTCAGCACAATTAGTGTTCTATGGTCCTCCATGTCAGAGCAGAGTGTTCTGGTGTCAGAGCAGAGTGTTCTGGTGTCAGAGCAGAGTGTTCTGGAGTCAGAGCAGAGTGTTCTGGAGTCAGAGCAGAGTGTTCTGGAGTCAGAGCAGAGTGTTCTGGAGTCAGAGCAGAGTGTTCTGGAGTCAGAGCAGAGTGTTCTGGAGTCAGAGCAGAGTGTTCTGGAGTCAGAGCAGAGTGTTCTGGTATCAGAGGAGATTTTCTATTGTGGTGTAGTTTACCACACTTTCTCTTGGTTTATTTTCCTTCCTAGTAGATGGTGATAGATGTAGATAGTGGAAGCTACAATCTAAGCAATCTATCTCTAGATCAATCTCTGTGTGTGGTTGGCAAACGGACGGCAGACATTCCTGAAAATGAGGGACTTTCCTCGGCAGCTCAGAGAGCCATAAGAGGTCCAACAGCTATGACCCCAACCCACTCACTCTGGCTTTAACAACATTGCTTCTGGGCTTGATCCCAACTTGAGTTCTGTGCACGGAAATCATGATTTGATGCCATTGCATGTGTAACTTGTGAAAATTCAAGTTACACATGCTGATCTCAAGATGAGATGTGACCTTCTATGAGGAATGTAAGTATCATATCCTTACATAGACAACGTCCTCTAAAATGGCCCAGTGTCTGTGTTTTCTGGGTTTAACGGTACACAGGGATTAGTCCTGGTGAGAGGGCCTCGAGGAGGCAGCATGGGTTGGGTGGGAAACCCCTGGCAGAAGTCCCAGGTCTTTAGCCCAGCGGTCAGTGGGCCCACATAGGGACCAGTGAGAGCTGAGGAAGGGGTGGGGAAAGCTAGCTCTGAATCAGAGCTTTACCAGAAACCTGCCTCCACTTCTGTCACTTCTCCTCTGACATTTCTGCTTACACAGTAGCTACAGGGCTCTCAAGCAAAAACAGATCTAGGACCAGCTTAGATTGTAGTGACTGTACAGGTGATGTCTCCCAATTCCATTGAAGCTTGTAGAAAAGTACACTTTACAAAAAAGGACTTAGGAAAATTGCAATTGGTTCAGAACCAGCACGGCTGGCCCTTGTATGTACACAGAGAAGTAATATTAATAATATGCATGTCAAAACACAACTTATGGAACAGCGGGGACTGTGAAGCAACACAAACATAGGCACAGACACATGCATACACACACACACAATAGCATATGCACTATATACACACATGGATTTTGTACTGTATATACGTGGTAGTGGTGGAGTAGGGACCTGATGGCACACAGTCTGTGAATGTATTGTAAAGTTTTTATAATTGTATAAACTGCCTTAATTTAGCTGGACCCCAGGAAGAGTAGTTGCTGCCAAGGCAGCAGCTAATGGGGATCCATAATAAATCCAAATACACCAGAAATTGTATTTGACCGATATTGTTTTTTATTTCTTCTATGTCTATGTCAGTCCTGGTGATTCTGTAAGTGTGACACACCATACGTTAATTGAACATTACCCAGCCCTCCTTTTACCACAGTGGAACCACAGTGGAACCACAGCCTGTGGGACATGCTCCATCTTGCCCTTACAATACAGCTCTAACCATTTAGATCAACAAGTCCAACAGATCATCTAGATTGGTGGTTTCTGGAGGGAATCCAGAAAATAACCATCTAATAATTTGTTGTGTAACACCATATATATTGCGAAATAGGATGAACTGAATGTGTCTCTGAAAGAAATATATGGAATTACGTTCCATTTCAGTAACACGATATGAATACAAAGAGGGAACTGTAGATTATAAGGAGACAAATAAAATGTTCACACTAGTGTGAGCCTAATGAACCTAAACATTCAGTTTCTTTTTGCTTCAGTGGTCACATACCTTTTGGCACCTGTGTGTTCACTAATCAAGGTTATGCAGCTTAGATGTGTTCCACACCGCTGGGCTTCTGGTAGACAGGTGTTGAACAGCACATCATGGGCTTCTGGTAGACAGGTGTTGAACAGCTCATCATGGGCTTCTGGTAGACAGGTGTTGAACAGCACATCATGGGCTTCTGGTAGACAGGTGTTGAACAGCACATCATGGGCTTCTGGTAGACAGGTGTTGAACAGCTCATCGTGGGCTTCTGGTAGACAGGTGTTGAACAGCACATCATAGGCTTCTGGTAGACAGGTGTTGAACAGCTCATCGTGGGCTTCTGGTAGACAGGTGTTGAACAGCTCATCGTGGGCTTCTGGTAGACAGGTGTTGAACAGCTCATCGTGGGCTTCTGGTAGACAGGTGTTGAACAGCTCATCGTGGGCTTCTGGTAGACAGGTGTTGAACAGCTCATCATGGGCTTCTGGTAGACAGGTGTTGAACATCTCATCGTGGGCTTCTGGTAGACAGGTGTTGAACAGCTCATCATGGGCTTCTGGTAGACAGGTTTTGAACAGCTCATTATGGGCTTCTGGTAGACAGGTGTTGAACAGCTCATCATGGGCTTCTGGTAGACAGGTGTTGAACATCACATCGTGGGCTTCTGGTAGACAGGTGTTGAACAGCTCATCGTGGGCTTCTGGTAGACAGGTGTTGAACAGCTCATCATGGGCTTCTGGTAGACAGGTGTTGAACAGCACATCATGGGCTTCTGGTAGACAGGTGTTGGATGGAGTGGTGGGTGGCTACTAGTATCAATGCATAGCCACCAATGTGATAGTTCAACAAAAGATTGTAATGCGTATTTATTTAGTGATTTTCTTATAAATAACCTATACACTACTGTAATAAATTATAGGTAAACAAACTAGTGGTACATTATTTACGTTAGATGGGTAATCATGATATACAGTATAATTTTAACGTTATATCAAAAGTGTTAATAGTGTTAACTCCTGTCATAAAAATTGTTTTTTTATTATTATTATTTTTATTTTTTTTACCTTTATTTAACCAGGCAAGTCAGTTAAGAACACATTCTTATTTTCAATGATGGCCTGGGAACAGTGGGTTAACTGCCTGTTCAGGGGCAGAACGACAGACCTTGTCAGCTCGGGGGTTTGAACTCGCAACCTTCCGGTTACTAGTCCAACGCTCTAACCACTAGGCTACGCTGCCGCCCCAGGAGTTCCAGATAAACCAAGACAGTTCCCATGTCTGGTAAAGGAGAAGAGTTGTGTTCAGGTGTGTCACTGAAGTATGTTTCCTCCCACACAACCGTCAGGTGTCACAGCGACTCCCACACATCACCTCCATCCATAACCAGCCATACAATATACTCAAACCTCTTTAAAAGAACATGCACTGTGTTACAAAAATGCACACCAAGGAAGGTACAATGAACAGTTAGACTACACACGATAAGGACAGACGGGAGACTTGAGTCCCAAACCCAGCTTTGAGTCAGACTCTCCAGCATTCCTTTACCAGTTTTCACTTCCGGATCATCAATTCATGAGAAAGGGATTACTCAAAATTGGAACAAATATCAATTTCAGTTTTGTTTGCTTGAAAATGTCTCTCAGCTTTGAATCCATTCAAAGTAAGTCAAAGTCAAAATTGAGAAACAATGACCTGGACACGTCCCCTAAGACACTATCACACTTACTGAACCTTACACTCAACAAAACACCCACGTGATAATGCATTTATAATCATTTTTATCAACAGACATGCCGTAGTTGTATCAGTGTTTTTGGCAAAGTGTTGTGAAATGAAAAAAATATAAAATCGATCAACCCTATATACAATACAACACTAGATAAAACTATTGGTATGACAAGAGCAAATTCTCTAAGACACAGTCGTGGGAAAAGCATGAAGAAAGGCATCCCATTTCCCCTTTGATCCTCAAAATCACTGCCAACTCAACCAAACAATAAGAAAACAACCTTTTTTTTCTTCTGTGAAGACATTTTGCAAGCCTCTGACAGTAATTACAGTCACGTGATGGCTAGTACCAGGCTAATGCAATTTCAGCAAGCCCCTCCAGTTCCCCTTCTGTATACAACACACACGTACTGAGTACCACTGGCTGGGTGCATGTCATCAGCTAGAGAAACAAAGCCCTTCTCAGCAACCTCCATACACAGCTCTCTTTGCAGCATGTTCTAGAAACGTGTGTGTGTGTGTGTCTGTGCGTGTACATGTCACACATCATTTCACAGGTTTGAAGTCTGATGTGTGTGGAAATAGCTGCCCCACAACAGGAAAGTCATTTTCTCACCACCCCACACATACTTGTGTGAATAATATGCAGATGGGGATGACTGACAACACAGATACTCACTTTGAATTAAATAACATGTATTTCTGGTGGACCAGACACAAATCACATAGTAGTAGTTCACACAGGATCTAATAGTCTTCCATTGGCCTCAATACATCGAGGTTAGTTGTCTTCTGTTTGCCTAGATACATTGAGGGTTCATAACCCACCTCAGGCACAACAGCAAGTCCAGACAAGCCATCATTCATCACAGAGATCATCTCCCAGTATGATGAGTTTAGGAAGATCCCTGGTAGGTCATATAAAGTTGAGACAGGCAACCAGGAAGGATGGGCTCCAGGTTTACTGTCAGAGACCCACCTCCATCTACAGAAGTGAAAGTAAACCAAAAGTATGAACCTGACAGGGCAGGAGTGGCCTTGTAAAAAAACAGCTGCATCATTAACTGATAGCAGCTGAATGATGACACATTCCTGTGACTCTGTACTATGAGTGGGAGTAAGCTAACAGTTTGGCTTCCGAGTGGGTGTTAGAGAAAAGGTGGGCCTTAACCGGCATTCTTCTTACTCATTGAAATTGTTTACCGTTGATAGGCCTGAACTATGCAAGTCTAAATATTACGCCTGAGCTGTGTTACAGGCTGTTTTTCTGCCCACTTTGAATTGTGGGAAGCTGTAGAATAATAATAATAATAATTTGGGGTTGCTTATATTTGTCCTGTTATTTGTTGCATATCCCAACTCCTCCTGAGACACCCGCAGGGAGTGGGGTCACATCCAGGGTCACCATTGTACAGCACCACTGGAGCATTGTTTATTTATTTTACCTTTATTTAACTAGGCAAGTCAGTTAAGAACAAATTCTTATTTTCAATGACGGACCTAGGAACAGTGGGTTAACTGCCTGTTCAGGGGCAGAACGACAGATTTGTACCTTGTCAGCTCGGGGGTTTGAACTTGCAACCTTCCGGTTACTAGTCCAACGCTCTAACCACTAGCCTACCCTGCCGCCCCATTAAGGGTTAAGTGCCTTGCTCAAGGGCACAGTGAGTATATTTTTGTTGTTAGGGGACATCATTATGTTATCTATACAGGGTGTGTGTATGTATATTGTGTTTCAATTAGAGGTCGACCGATTATGATTTTTCAACGCCGATATTGATTATTGGAGGACCAAAAAAGCTGATACCGATTAATCGGACAATTTTTAAAATTTATTTGTAATAATGACAATTACAACAATACTGAATTAACACTTATTTTAACTTAATATAATACATCAATAAAATCAATTTAGACTCAAGTAAATTATGAAACATGTTCAATTTGGTTTAAATAATGCAAAAACAAAGTGTTGGAGAAGAAAGTAAAAGTGCAATATGTGCTATGTAAGAAAGCTAACGTTTCAGTTCCTTGCTCAGAACATGAGAACATATGGTGGTTCCTTATAACATGAGTCTTCAATATTCCCAGGTAAGAAGTTATAGTTTTTTTTTTTAGTTATAGTTATTATAGGAATTATAGGACTATTTCTCTCTATTCCATTTGTATTTCATATACCTTTGACTATTGGATGTTCTAATAGGTACTTTAGTATTGCCAGCCTAATCTCAGGAGTTGATAGGCTTGAAGTCATAAACAGCACTGTGCATCCCAGCATTGCTAAGAGCTGCTGTTTGAATGAATGCTTACGAGCCTGCTGCTGCCTACCACTGCTCAGTCACTGCTCTATCAAATCATATACTTAATTATAATATAATAAACACAAAAATACGAGCCTTTGGTCATTAATATGGGCAAATCCGGAAACTATAATTTCGAAAACAAAACGTTTATTCTTTCAGTGAAATACAGAACCGTTCTGCTAACTAGCTAGCCATTTCACTTCGGTTACACCAGCCTCATCTCGGGAGTTGATAGGCTTGAAGTCATAAACAGCGCAATGCTTGACGCACAACAAAGAGCTGCTGGCAAAATGCACGAAAGTGCTGTTTGAAAGAATGTTTACGCGCCTGCTTCTGCCTACCACTGCTCAGTCAGATACTTGTATGCTTGTATGCTCAGTCAGATTATATGCAACGCAGGACACACTAGATAATATCTAGTAATATCATCAACCATGTGTAGTTAACCTATCACTAGGATTATGATTGATTGATTAATTAATGCTAGCTAGCAATTTACCTTGGCTTACTGCATTCGCGTAACAGGCAGTCTCCTTGTGGAGTGCAACGAGAGAGAGGCAGGTCGTTATCGCGTTGGACTAGTTAACTGTAAGGTTGCAAGATTGGATCCCCCGAGCTGACAAGGTGAAAATCTGTCGTTCTGCCCCTGAACAAGGCAGTTAACCCACCGTTCCTAGGCCGTCATTGAAAATAAGAATGTGTTCCTAACTGACTTGCCTAGTAAAATAAAAGGTAGAAAAAAAAGAAAAAAAGAACAAATTGGCAAATCGACACCCAAAAATACAGATTTCCGATTAAGAAAACTTGAAATCGGCCCTAATTAATCGGCCATTCCGATTAATCGGTTGACCTCTAGTTTCAATGTGTGTGTACCTACCTCTGTGACTTGGTTCATCTGGTACTCCTGTAGTTGCTGTTGGAAGCCATAGTTCGGGCCTACGAAGGAACGCACGGCCTTGACAGCCGACAGACACTCCTCCCAGCTGTAGGTGGTGACGGTCATCAGGTAGGCCACCACCATGGTAGTACTACGGGACACACCGGCCAGGCTGCATTATGGGACAGGGACATGGAGAGCATAGTCATGAGGGGTCAGGTACGGTCAACAGAAAGTTAGTGGTTTATGGTTAGGTGGTGTACGTACCAGTGCACCAGACAGGCCCCTCCATTTAGACGACATTCATGGATGAACCTGATGCTCTCTTTGAAATGCTGTGAACTGCAAAGACAAAACCACATGGCCTTATAGGTACAAGTACAGAATAAACAGTGTAGTCTAAAAAGTGTATCACTGATCATATCAGGATGTGGATTGTCTTGTCATAGGTGAGACTAGGGCTGTTAAGATGACCAGATTTCCGCCACACTGGTGGTCATGAGTCATGACCATTTAGTCACAGTAATTAGGCTTCTCCAAGCTCTGATGCTGCCAATGGTCATTAGTAGCCTACCTAACTTGCTAACTGCCTGGAACTCAGCACTCTATTGTCCCTCTAATCACTCTGACATCAATGCAAATGTAAAACATCTAAATCAAACACTTAATGAGAGCCCATGAGCTCATGTTGTGCAACATTTCTATAGGCTATGCAATTGCATGAGAAAACAGAGTGATGGCCTCTATTAGAAAGAGGATCACATCAGCTTTCTATAGGCTAGGCTAACTATCTTTATTTCTCAACTTTCCTAATACTAAGCAAATTGATTAAATTTACAACAGGAGTGTAGCCTACCTGGCTGGCATGGAAATAAACCACGGGTAAAAGCATCCTCCATTCACTATAAGTGCATAGATGACATGTATTTTTTCCCCCTGACCCTGTTTCGAGACAGGGGTATGATAAATCAAAATTTCCCACATATATTATTTAGTATATGTAAAGATAAGATTAAATCAAGAATAGTCTGATGGGTGACAATATTAGCTTATTACTTGTGAATGATGCCCAGATTAAGGCAAGAAACAGTGCATGCCTTTTTTGGGGGACATTTTCCAAATCATAGTTGCACACCTCATGTAGCCTAGCCCGTAGGCCTATATGTTTTGATAAGGATGGTATCACAACTGAAGTGGCCAAATAACTTCTTAAAATTAAGCACATGAATCCGTTTTACAAGGAGTGTAGAGCCTAACTGGCATACATAAGCAGCGCGTGAGTCAAGTTTGGGGAAGATCATTTTTCACCATAAAAATTCACTTCTATAATAAAAGCATTACATTCATAATCGCATTTGCGGTCACTTTTGAGAATTGTGTTTTCCTGCTAATGGAAGATTTGAGTTTTTAGCCTACTACGGTGTGCACATTGCTGCGCTTATAATGTGAAGAAATATCCTTATATTTTATCAACATTTTAAGCAAAATTTTCAGGAGAAGTGAATTATAATTATTACATTCAGCCCAAGGGCATGGCCACTTACCGCAAAATACATTGATTTTTGGCATTACAGCCACACAAAGGGGATGCCACCGGAAAATTCTATGCATTATCAAGTGCTTGTCAAATTGTGAATGAGACACTGGTGAAGTGTACAGCTTGTGCAAAAAAACAAAGCAGAGCTTATGCCTTTCATGCAACTTTCTTCAAATCATCATTAGAGTCGCATCATGCAGCCTAAGAATGTATTAAGCATCAGAACAGATAACCCAACATTTGTATCACAACCAAAGTTACATGAATAACTGGAAATCAAGTATTTAGGAGTACCGGTTTCTTTGTTAACCTCTCAACACAGAATAACTGCATATGCACACTCCTTTAAAATGTTTGGAGAAAATATCCTATTTTATTCAGCTATGTTGAATTGTATTCTTCATACTAAACAGTTAACCTAAGCCGTCATTGAAAATACGAATTTGTTCTTAACTGACTTGCCTAGTTAAATAAAAAGGTAAATACTATACAATAATGTAAAACAATTCCACAGAATTCTAAGCAAATCTTGTCTTCTAAATAATCTAGTGTAGCCCACAGACGGTCAGTTAATTAACGGTCAATTACTTGACAATCACCGGCTGACAAAATGTCACGACCGTCACAGCCCTCGGTGAGACCAGATCTATAACTATATAAATAGATTTCAGGTCACATTTTATGGGATATGAGAAAGAACAGGAAGAAGTGAAACTAAGGTGTAAAAGTCATCTGGACCCCATCTCTGCACAGCACAAGTTCCTTCAATCCGTTTCATCTTAGTCATGATGTCCAGATCGATACAGTGGGGCAAAAAAGTATTTAGTCAGCCACCAATTGTGCAAGTTCTCCCACTTAAAAAGATGAGAGAGGCCTGCAATTTTCATCATAGGTACACTTCAACTATGACAGACAAAATGAGAAAAAAAATATCCAGAAAATCACATTGTAGGATTTTTTATGAATTTATTTGCAAATTATGGTGGAAAATAAGTATTTGGTCACCTACAAACAAGCAAGATTTCTGGCTCTCACAGACCTGTAACTTCTTCAAGAGGCTCCTCTGTCCTCCACTCGTTACCTGTATTAATGGCACCTGTTTGAACTTGTTATCAGTATAAAAGACACCTGTCCACAACCTCAAACAGTCACACTCCAAACTCCACTACGGCCAAGACCAAAGAGCTGTCAAAGGCCACCAGAAACAAAATTGTAGACCTGCACCAGGCTGGGAAGACTGAATCTGCAATAGGTAAGCAGCTTGGTTTGAAGAAATCAACTGTGGGAGCAATTATTAGGAAATGGAAGACATACAAGACCACTGATAATCTCCCTCGATCTGGGGCTCCATGCAAGATCTCACACCGTGGGGTCAAAATGATCACAAGAACGGTGGGCAAAAATCCCAGAACCACACGGGGGGACCTAGTGAATGACCTGCAGAGAGCTGGGACCAAAGTAACAAAGCCTACCATCAATAACACACTATGCCGCCAGGAACTCAAATCCTGCAGTGCCAGATGTGTCCCCCTGCTTAAGCTAGTACATGTCCAGGCCCGTCTCAAGTTTGCTAGAGAGCATTTGGATGATCCAAAAGAAGATTGGGAGAATGTCATATGTTCAGATGAAACCAAAATAGAACTTTTAGGTAAAAACTCAACTCGTCGTGTTTGGAGGACAAAGAATGCTGAGTTGCATCCAAAGAACACCATACCTACTGTGAAGCATGGGGGTGGAAACATCATGCTTTGGGGCTGTTTTTCTGCAAAGGAACCAGGACGACTGATCCGTGTAAAGGAAAGAATGAATGGGGCCATGTATCGTGAGATTTTGAGTGAAAACCTCCTTCCATCAGCAAGGGCATTGAAGATGAAACGTGGCTGGGTCTTTCAGCATGACAATGATCCCAAACACACCGCCCGGGCAACGAAGGAGTGGCTTCGTAAAGCATTTCAAGGTCCTGGAGTGGCCTAGCCAGTCTCCAGATCTCAACCCCATAGAAAATCTTTGGAGGGAGTTGAAAGTCCGTGTTGCCCAGCAACAGCCCCAAAACATCACTGCTCTAGAGGAGATCTGCATGGAGGAATGGGCCAAAATACCAGCAACAGTGTGTGAAAACCTTGTGAAGACTTACAGAAATGCTTGACCTCTGTCATTGCCAACAAAGGGTATATAACAAAGTATTGAGATAAACTTTTGTTATTGACCAAATACTTATTTTCCACCATAATTTGCAAATAAATTCATTAAAAATCCTACAATGTGATTTTCTGGATTTTTTCTCTCTCATTTTGTCTGTCATAGTTAAAGTGTACCTATGATGAAAATTACAGGCCTCTCTCATCTTGTTAAGTGGGAGAACTTGCACATTTGGTGGCTGACTAAATACTTTTTTGCCCCACTGCACCTGTCCTGTCTTATACCAAAGTAACCATGTATCTGTGTCCAATCATCACATCACTGGGAAGTCCCAGGGCATATTTTGTAGTTTAGTAATTTAGCAGATGCTCTTATCTAGAACGACTTACATTCGTGCATTCATCTTAAGATAGCTACTGTTGGAGAGACATCACAATTGTATCAAGGACATTTTCCCTCAAAGTATTGATCAGCAAAGTCAGTGCTAGTAGGAAAAGACGCATAACGATGTTATGGAGGGGGAAGGGATGGGTAGCTTACTCTCGAGATGGTGGTGGAAGTGATCTCTCCTATACAGTTGTCTTGTTTAGTAGCACTCTCCACTGGACATTACTAGGAGAACCTAGAAGTATTTTCTATTCAACTTCCACTGTCATCCAAGAAAGTCATAATATCTCTCATTACAACCCATTGGTTTGTCAATTCAAGCACCTTTTTAGGACTGAGGTAATGAGAGTATAGGGGACTCCTATACTGCTTCCCCTCCAAGACTTTACAACCACTATCATTCCATCTTTAGAGATCATCTTTTCATGTAGATCAATACAGAATATACCCCAACTAACATTCTCCTTCCTGTCTACCCTAAACTGTAATGTAGATCAATACAGCATATACCCCAATTAACATTCTCCTTCCTGTCTACCCTAAACTGTAATGTAGATCAATACAGCATATACCCCAATTAACATTCTCCTTCCTGTCTACCCTAAACTGTTTTTTGGTGTATGACTACCACTCCAAACACTATTAGGAAATAGTAGTGAAGCGTTGCGCAATAGGAGAGTCATATGGTGGGGAGCATTGTCCTATAACAGCAAAGGCTGCTTGGTTACCCAACCAACTCAACAGCCAGGGGCTAAAATAGATGGATTGCACGTTCCCTCCTCACTTGGAGCCGAACTCTTGCTGAAAGATGTCTCCTCAGCACTTTTCTAATTATTTCTGGTCCAGCAGTTTCCGGCTATCTTGTTAAATGTGCAGAAATGTATTAGGTGCCGAGTATTTTGTGTTTTGACAGGCTGAACTCCAAATCAAAACAAAAAGAATTAGGATCTTACACTGAGTATACAAAACATTAAGAACACCTGCTCTTTCCATGACAGACTGACCAGGTGAATCCAGGTGAAAGCTATGATCCCTTATTGATGTCACTTGATTGAATCCAATTCAATCAGTGTAGATGAAGGGGCGGAGACAGGCTAAAGAAAGATTCTTAAGCCTTGAGACACAGATTGTGTCTGTGTGCCATTCAGAGGGTGAATGGGCAAGAAACAAATAGTGCCTTTGAAAGGGGTATGGTAGTAGGTGCCAAGTCCACCTGTATCAAGAACTGTACCAGTGTCAAAAACTGCAATGGGGGGGGGGTTGGTATACTCAGTGTATATTTAACCGAGGTGGTGTGATATATGGCCAATATACCACGGCTAACGTCTGTTCTTATGCACAACGCATCGCAGAGTGCCTGGACACAGCCCTTAGCCGTGGTATATTGGCCATATATCACAACTCCCAAGGTGTCTTATTGCTATTATAATCTGGTTACCAATGTAATTAGAGCAGTACAAATACATGTTTTGTCATACACGTGGTATACTGTCTGATATACCACAGCTGTCAGCCAAATCAGCATTCAGGGCTCGAACCACCCATATTAAAAATCACAAATGAAGGACAGTGGCAAACTGTATGGTTGTATCCAAACAAAGACTCTGTGGTGCTTTAGTTTTGTGATATCTGGTAACTGAAGATAAAGCACCTGATTCTAATTATAATTCTTGGTTCTTGAGTGTTTAATAAAACAGCACGAAGTGAGGGTCAGGTCCGCATCCTACCACAATCATTTGACACACTCGGACTCATCAGGAGCTCACAGATATTTATTTCACCTTTATTTAACCAGGTAGGCCAGTTGAAAACAAGTTCTCATTTACAACTACGACCTGGCCAAGATAAAGCAAAGCGGTGCGACAAAAACAACAGAGTTTCACATAAAGTCCTAGCCCCTAGGGCCCCTAGCCATGTCAGTCCCTGGCCTGGTCTCTAAAAGCGGGGAACAGGGGGACGTGATGAAACCAGCGGGACGACCGTTAGCCCTGTTTTCCCAGCCTAGGGATTGTGACAGAGAGGGACTATAATAGACCTGGTGACCGAGGCACAGCAGGATGTCACAGCAAGGCTTCCTTCCTGCTGCCTGCAGACCAGTTGGTTGCGACAGGGGGGGTCAGAGGCCCCCAACCCAACATCCCCTCCTCACCTCCTCAACCTCCAACCACCCTCATCATTATCATCATCATCATCATCTCTCCTTTTCCTCTGAGAAGACAAGTGACTGACAGACTGACTGAGTTATGCTCTGCTTGCGGAGGTTTAAAAAAATACTTGTTAGTCGCCAAAGTTACGGAGCATGTCTTTAACACTAGTGTCTGTCTCTTTCTGACTGACTGGCAGACAGGGTGTTTCTGTCCAGGTATGAAAAGCAGGGTAGGACATTCCACCCTGGTAGTTATCCTTACTGCGCTACACAGCGTGCTACAATACTAATGTAATGAGCAGTAATTCATGTGGACAGTGGACACAGAACAAACTCAACAGATGGTGCAGGTCATAGGTGCCAGGGAAGTAGCTAGCTCTCATTTAGAGGAGCTCTAAAAGTGGTGCATGGCACAAAGGTTATGAGTATGACTAAAGACTAGGGTTGAATAGCGGGTATTGGGTTACTGAGATTTACCGCCCAAACCAACTCCCTTTTCCTGGAGTAAATAACGGTGAGAAACCGGTAAATTTTAATAAATGAGTTATATGAACAGCATGCAGTGAAATGGAACTGTTACATTATAAGTGATGTATAAATCTGGCTTCTCTACGGCCTTCTATTTGACATCTCCACGACCAATCATCTCGTCATGGTAACTGTTTCTCTTGTGACAGGTAGGCCCTGCATGTGCTGCAGCATTTCCTATGGTAGAGTAATATAAGGACTGAATACGCATCTAATTTATACATCTCCATCTGGCTTTCGGGGGTGACCAAATTTTTTGTAATGATTATTTTATTTATTTATTTCAGCTGCAGGGTTTTAAAACAGCCTATCACTTGAATATTGTTACTCTCTCACAGTCTCTCTCTCTCCATCAATTACATTCAAATTGCATTTAAAATAGTTTTTTTTTATTTTTTACATACATACATGTTCTTTATTTTTTACTATTTTCTACATTGTAAAATAATAGTGAAGACATCAAAACTATAAAATAACACATGTGCAATCATGTAGTAAACAAAAAAGTGTTAAATAAATCAAAATATATTTTATATGAGATTCTTCAAAATAGTCACCCTTTGCCTTGATGACAGCTTTGCACACTTTTGGCATTGACTCACCAGGCTTCATGAGGTAGTCACCTGGAATGCATTTCAATTAACAGGTGTGCTTTGTTAAAAAGTACATTTGTGGAATTTTTATCCTTCTTAATGCGTTTGAGGCAATCAGTTGTGTTGTGACAAGGTAGTGGTGGTATACAGAAGTTAGCCTTATTTGGTAAAAGACCAAGCCCAAATTATGGTAAGAACAGCTCAAATAAGCAAAGAGACTTGACAGTCCATTACTTTAAGACATGAAGATCAGTCAATACGGAACATTTCAAGAACTTTGACAGTTTCTTCAAGTGTAGTCGCAAAAACCATCAAGCGCTATGATGAAACTGGCTCTCATGAGGACCACCACAGGAAAGGAAGACCCAGAGTTACCTATGCTGCAGAGAATAAGTTCATTAGAGTTACCAGCCTCAGAAATTGCAGCCCAAATAAATGCTTCAGAGTTCAAGTAACAGAGACATCTCAACATCAACTGTTCAGAGGAGATGGTGTGAATCTGGCCTTCATGGTCAAATTGCTGCAAAGAAACCACTACTAAAAGGACACCAATAAGAAGAAGAGAGAAAGAAATATGAGCAATGGACATTAGACCGGTGGAAATCTGTCCTTTTGTCAGATTGAGATTTTTGGTTCCAACCGCCATGTCTTTGCGAGACGCAGAATAGGTAAACGGATGATCTCCACATGTGTGATGGTGCTTTGATGGTGACACTGTCTGTAATTTATTTAGAATTCAAGGCACACTTAACCAGCATGGCTACCACAACATTCTGCAGCGATATGCCATGCCATCTGGTTTGTGCTTAGTGGGACTATCATTTGTTTTTCAACAGGACAATGACCCAACACACCTCCAGGCTGTGTAAGGGCTATTTGACCAAGGAGAGTGAGGGAGTTCTGCATCAGATGACCTGGCCTCCACAATCACCCGACCTCAACCCAATTGAGATGGTTTGGGATGAGTTGGACCGCAGAGTGAAGGAAAAGTAGGCAACAAGTGCTCAGCATATGTGGGAACTCCTTCAAGGCTTTTGGAAAAGCATTCCAGGTGAAGCCAGTTGCGAGACTGCCAAAAGTGCCAAAATGCCAAAATCAAGGCAAAGGGTGGCTACTTTGATGAATCTAAAATACAATAAAAAAAAAGGTTTAACACTTTTTTGGTTACTACATAATTCCATCTGTGTTATTTCATAGTTTTGATGTCTTCACTATTATTCTACAATGTAGAAAATAGTAAAAATAAAGAAAAACCCTTGAATGAGTAGGTGTGTCCAAACTTTTGACTTTCAGGAAATAAATCCAATGCAGTACTAGCTTTATATGTAGCTAATGAATGATGGGTTATGCATAAGCTTCTAACTTATAGCCTCTGTCTTTTGCGCAATATGTACAATATGTACCTGCGCTCCGCTGACCCCTCTCCTTAATAAAAAACGCTCCTTAGCTCTTGTAGTCCCAGAAAAAGCTTGCCAGACATTTTTGTTGCTGTTGCATTTCTTATATTCGAAGAGGGATGCAAGCTCCTGTTTGCTGAACGTTAAATACAGCAGCCAATAGAACTCACCGGGAGTTTAAAAGAAGAGAGAGCGGGCGATGGCGGTAGGCTAAAGCAGTTATTTGTTCAGACCCATAACCATTCAGTCTTCGTGAAGAAAAGTGAAAGCCATCTGGATCTTATTCTAGCCCTACATTATTCAAGCATGTCATTACAATGATGAAGATAAAGACAATGAAACTTATTTAATTTAACTCTTGAAAAAAGAAGAAGGAATGAAGCAACAACAGAGAGAGAAAGAAGAGGCTAAAATGCACATCGCACAACATTAGGGGAAATATTATTAAAGGTATATATGCTTCAGCCTACTAATTAAAAAAATGTATAATAGGGCTGTTATGGTGACCGTATTACCATCACACCGGTGGTCATGAGTCATGACGGCAGTCAAATTACAGGTGACCGTTTAGTCACAGTAATTAGGCTTCTCCAAGCTCTGATGCTGCTGATGGTCATTAGTAGCCTACCAGACATCGTAACTGCCTGGTCATCAGCACTCTATTGTCCCTCTAATCACTCTGACATCAATGCAAATGCAAATGTAATTGAAAATCTAATCAAACACTTCATGAGAGCCCATGAGCTCATGTTCTCTAGGCTATGCAATTGTGTGAGAAAACAGAGTGATGGCCTCTATTAAAAATAGGAGGATCCCATCAGCTTTCTATAGGCTAGCCTACTATATTTATTTCTCAACTATCCTAATATTAAGCACATTGCTTCTCTTTACAACATGAGTATAGCCTACAAAGCTGGCATGAAAATGAACCACAGGAAAAGCGTCCTACCTTCACTATTTAAGTGCATAGATGTATTTTTTCAATAATGGTCTATTCTAAATTAAATGTCACACATATATTATTTAGTATTTGAAAAGACAAAATTAAATCAAGAATAGTCTGATAGGTGACAATAGTAGCCTATCACTTGTGAATTATATATTATCACTTGAAGCCCAGCTTAAGTCAAGAAGCAGCGCATGCCTTTTTTTGTGACTTTATCAAAAATTGTTTTATTATTATTTAACCAGGTAGGCTAGTTGAGAACAAGTTCTCATTTGCAACTGCGACCTGGCCAAGAAAGTGTAGCAATTCGACACATACAACAACAGAGTTACACGTGGAATAAACATAACATAGTCTATAATACAGTAGAACAAAAGAAAACAAAAAGTCTATACAGTGAGTGCAAATGAGTTAAGTTAAGGAAATAAATAGGCCATGGTGGCGAAGTAATTACAATATAGCAATTAACACAAATTGGAGTCGTGCACCTCATGTAGCCTAGCCCATTGGCCTATATGTTTTGATAAGGTTTGTATCACAACTAAAGTGGCCAAATAACTTCTTAAAATTAAGCACATTAATCCGCTTTACAACGGGTGTAGTCTAACCGGCATACATACGAAGCGTGTGAGTTTCAAGACTGGGGAAGACAACTTTCACCATAGAAATGCACCATAAAAATAATAAAGCCTTTACATGCATAATTGCAGTGGCGGTTCTAGCTTGTATGGCCAGTTGAAAACAAGTTCTCAATTACAACTGCGACCTGGCCAAGATAAAGCAAAGCAGTGTGACAAAAACAACAACACAGAGTTACACATGGGATAAACAAATGTACAGTCAATAACACAATAGAGAAATATATATATACAGTGTGTGCAAATGAAATAAAGTGGTAAGGCAATAAATAGGCCATAGTAGCGAAGTAATTACAATTTAGCAAATTAACACTGGAGTGATAGATGTGCAGATGATGATGTGCAAGTAGAAATAATTGTGCAAAAGAGCAAAATAAATAAAAACAATATGGGGATGAGGTAGGTAGTTGGATGGGCTATTTACAGATAGGCTGTGTACAGCTGCAGCGATCGGTAAGCTGCTCAGATAGCTGATGCTTAAAGTTTGTGAGGGAGATATAATTACAGCAGAGAACTGTAAGGAAAGGCAGCCAAAGAAGGTGTTGGCTTTGGGGATGACCAGTGAGATATACCTGCTGGAGCGCGTGGGTGTTGTTGAGGTGACCTGTGAGCTGAGATAAGGCAGCACTTTACCTAGCAAAGACTTATAGATGATTTGGAACCAATGGGTCTGGCAATGAATATGTGTAGCAATGGCCAGCCGACGAGAGCATACAGGTCGCAGTGGTGGGTGTTATATGAGGCTTTGGTGACAAAAGGGATGGCACTGTGATAGACTGCTTCCAATTTGCTGAGTAAAGTGTAGGAGTCTATTTTGTAAATGACATTGCCGAAGTCGAGGATCGGTAGGATAGATAGTTTTACGAGGGTATGTTTGGCAGCGTGAGTGGAGGAGGCTTTGTTGCGAAATAGGAAGCCGATTCTAGATGCAATTTTGGATTGGAGATGCTTAATATGAGTCTAGAGGGAGAGTTTACAGTCTAGCCAGACATCTAGGTATTTGTAGTTGTCCACATATTCTAAGTCAGAACTGTCCAGAGTAGTGATGAAAGTCGGGTGGGCAGCGATCTGTTGAAGAGCATGCATTTAGTTTTACTAGCGTTTAAGAGCAGTTGGAGGCCACGGAAGGAGTGTTGCATGGCATTGAAGCGTGTTTGGAGGTTTGTCAACACAGTGTCCAAAGTAGGGCCAGATGTATACAGAATGGTATCGTCTGCGTAGAGGTGAATCAAGGAATCATCCGCAGCAAGAGCGACATCATTGACATATACAGAGAAAAGAGTCGGCCCGAGAATTGAACCCTGTGGTACCCCCATAGAGACTGCCAGAGGTCCGTACAACAAGCCCTCCAATTTGACACACTGAACTCTATCTAATGAAGTAGTTGGTGAACCGGGTGAGGCAGTCATTTGAGAAACCAAGGCTGTTGAGTCTGCCGATAAGAATACAGTGATTGACAGAGTCGAAAGCCTTGGCCAGGTCAATGAAGACGGCTGCACAGTACTGTCTCTTATCGATGGCGGTTATGATATTGTTTAGTACCTTGAGCGAGACTGAGGTGCTCCCTTGACCAGCTTGGAAACCGGATTGCACAGCGGAGAAGGTATGGTGGTATTTGAAATGGTCAGTGATCTGTTTGTTAACTTGGCTTTCGAAGACTTTAGAAAGGCAGGGTAGGATGGATATAGGTCTGCAACAGTTTGGGTCTAGAGTGTCACCCCCTTTGAAGAGGGGGATGACCGCGGCAGCTTTCCAAATCTTTAAGAATCTCAGGATGATACGAAAGAGAGGTTGAACAGACTAGTAATAGGGGTTACAACAATGGCGGCTGATAAATTTAGAAAGAGAGGGTCCAGATTGTCTAGCCCAGCTGATTTGTACGGGTCCAGGTTTTGCAGCCCTTTCAGAACATCTGCTATCTGGATTTGGTTGAAGGAGAAATGGGGAGACTTGGGCAAGTAGCTGCGGGGGGTGCGGAGCTGTTAGCCGGGGTTGGGGTAGCCAGGAGGAAAGCATGGCCAGCCGTAGAGAAATTATTATTGAAATTCTCGATTATCGTGGATTTGTCAGTGGTGACAGTGTTTCCTAGCCTCAGTGCAGTGGGCAGCTGGGGGAGGTGCTCTTATTCTCCATGGACTTTACAGTGTCCCAAAACATTTTGGAGTTAGAACTACAGGATGCAAATTTCTGTTTGAAAAAGCTAGCCTTTGCTTTCTTAACTGACTGTGTGTATCGGTTCCTGACTTCCCTGAAAAGTTGCATATCGCAGGGACTATTCGATGCTAATGCAGTACACCACAGTATATTTTTGTGCTGGTTG
Source organism: Oncorhynchus tshawytscha (assembly GCF_018296145.1). NCBI lineage: Eukaryota > Metazoa > Chordata > Actinopteri > Salmoniformes > Salmonidae > Oncorhynchus > Oncorhynchus tshawytscha. The sequence goes on from NW_024609834.1 coordinate 1,564,485, forward strand.
AGGGAAGGGCTATATCTGTTCTTAGTTATACATTTTGAAAGGGGCATGCTTATTGAAGATGGTGAGGAAATTACTTTTAAAAGAACAACCAGGCATCCTCTACTGACGGGATGAGGTCAATATACTTCCAGGATACCCGGGCCAGGTCAATTAGAAAGGCCTGCTCTCTGAAGTGTTTTAGGGAGCGATTGACAGTGATGAGGTGTGGTCATTTGACCGCGGACCCATAACGGATGCAGGCAATGAGGCTGTGATCGCTAAGATCCTGATTGAAAACAGCAGAGGTGTATTTGGAGGGCAAGTTGGTCAGGATAATATCTATGAGGGTGCCCATGTTTACGGATTTAGGGTTGTACCTGGTGGGTTCCTAATTTATGTGAGATTGAGGGCATCTAGTTTAGATTGTATGGAGGCCAGGGTGATAAGCATATCCCAGTTTAGGTCACCTAACAGAACGAACTCTGAAGATAGATGGGGGGGGAATCAATTCACATATGGTGTCCAGGGCACAGCTGGGAGCTGAGGGGGTTCTATAACAGGTGGCAACAGTGAGAGACTTATTTCTGGAGAGATTAATTTTTAAAATTAGAAGTTCGAACTGTTTGGGCATAGACCTGGAAAGTATGACAGAACTTTGCAGGCTAACTCCTCCCCCTTTTGCAGTTCTATCTTGAGGGAAAATGTTGTAATTGGGGATGGAAATCTTAGAATTTTTGGTGGCCTTCCTAAGCCAGGATTCAGACATGGCAACGACATCAGGGTTGGCGGAGTGTGCAAAAGCAGTGAGAAAAACAAACAAGGAGGCTTCTGATGTTAACATGCATGAAACCAAGGCTTTTACGGTTACAGAAGTCAACAAATGAAAGCGCCTGGGGACACACAGGTCCTGGATTAACCTCCACATCACCCGAGGAACAGAGGAATAGGATGAGGGTACGGCTGAAGGCTATCAAAACTGGTTGTCTAGTGCGTTGGGGACAGAGAATAAAAGGAGAAGATTCCTGGGCGTGGCAGGATAGATTCAGGGCATAATGTACAGACAGGGGTAGGGTGCGGGTACAGTGGAGGTAAACCTAGGGATTGAGTGACGATAAGAGAGGTTTCATCTCTGGAGGCACTAGTTATGCTAGGTGAGGTCATTGCATGTGTGGGAGGTGGGGCAAAAGAGCTATCTGAGGCATGTTGAGTGGAACTAGGGGCTCCGTAGTAAAATAAAAACAATGATAACTACTCTAAACAACCGTTTGCAAGACATATGGACATTAGAGAGAGACAAAGTGAGGCATAAAGCAATCACAGGTGTTGATTGGGAGAGCTAGCTAAGACAATAACGGGTAAGACAACAACAGCTAATCAGCTAAGACAACCACAACAGGTAAAAAGGCGATGAATGGGCAGAGAGCGTCAGTTAACTACACACAGAGCCTGAGTTTGAGGCTGGGGCCGACAAACAAACAAAATAAACTAAATGGAGTACCGTGATTAATGAACAGTCCAGCAGGCATCAGCTATGTAGCCAAGTGATCACAGGGTCCAGTGAACAGCAATAGATGAAACAGGGATGCCGTTAGGTAATCGTTACTGCAAGCGGGAGACACGGCATTCATAAAGTTAGCAGGCCGGGGCTAGCAGAAGCGTCTACACCGACATTCGGCAAAGGCCGGTTGAGGACACATCGGACGGAATTACGTCGACGGACCAGTCGTGATGGATCGGCGGGGCTCCGTGTCGACAAAGGGTCCAGGCCAAATGGCAAAAGAGGTAGTGTAGCTGGAGTAATTATGTTTGCTAGCCGGGAGATAGCGTTAGCCACTATAGCGACTCGGTAGCAGCGAGCTAAATAAATAATCATATAACATTTAAAACTATATAAATACATACAAAAATAAGACTCATAAATATCAAAAAGAAGTAATAAAGACAAATAGAAACAAAATTGTGTTGATTTCGCACTTGAGCATCAATACATAACCCATCCCTCAACCAAGAATCAAGACTAAACCAATTCACCTTGGTGGTGTGCAAACTGGTTTTATAGTATTCTTAACTATTTCACCACAAACAAGAAAAAAAATGCAACAAATTGTCTGTGAAACTATATATTCACAGTATTATGAAGGAATTGTGGTTATTTGGTAGCATTTCGTAGTGTGATTGCATTAGTACTGTACAAAGTTTGAGGTGCGCTATTTGATAGATTCCCCCTATCAAATAGCGCACCTCTATCTCGGGCTTCCAGTGGGGAGACCTGAGGACAACCTACCCCCAACAACCTCCCCATCTCGTACTTCTGAGTGGGAGACCTTCCATGGCAGTAGCCTGCCTAGCTCACAAACGAGAATCAGGGTGCCCAGTCCAACAAGGTTAACTGACCCACAGTCCCAAACGGTGACATGATATCATTGACGTGACGTGCAAAGGAGCGATAGAAAACCGATCACGCAAATGTCACCATTCCGTTTTTTTTTGTGCGGGCGCCCCGTGCCGCCCCCGGCAGGATGCCGTCCTGGGCGGCTGCCCATGTAGCCTATACCTAAATCCGCCACTGCATAATCGCATCTGCAGTCACTTTTGATAATGGTGTTTTCCTGCTAATGGAACATTCACGCTTATAGCCTACTACCATGAGCACATTGCTGTGCTTGTAATGTGAAAAACTTGGCTAATAGTTTATCAACATTTTACGCAAAACATTCTGATCAGTTGCGTCAGGCACATTGCTTAAAACAGGTTTTTGATGCTAGTGGTTGGATTCATTTGGGATCTATCACATCCCACAACTGTCCCAGACTATGTTTGGAATATTTATTTTTCTCACACAGAATAGGTAAACTTTTGTACTATGGGGGATAGTAGATTGACATAGGCTCGTGCTTTTGCTGTTCGTTAGGCCTACTCATCTTGTTGGCTGACGAAAAGCAAATGTGGACAGTTATTCCAATATCTTCAAAATGCACCTGGGAATTGGATACGGACGTGCGCAGATGCATTCCAGATGTGTCCATCTTCACTTGTGACCTGTTAGAAAGACCGTCACAGAGCCATGTGAGTGAGAGGTGCTTCGGCAAGCAGAAGAAAATTATAATAATTATATATTCAGCCCAAGGGCACAACGGCCACTGGCCGCAAAAGGCATGGAACTTTTGGGGGCATTAAGGCCAGACAGAGGGGATGCTGCCGGGAAACTTTAGGCATTATCAAGTGATTGTCAAATTGTGAATAAACCTGCGCAAAAAAACAAAGCAGAGCTCATGCCTTTCATGCAACTTTTTTCAAATCATTAGAGTAGCTTCATTAGAATGTTTTATATGTATTAAAAATCTAAACATATAACCCAACATTTCTACCACAACTAAAATTACATAAATAACACTAAATTAAGCATATAGCCAGATCAGGGCCAAACATAAGGACAACTCATGTTATTCTGTTCTTCTGAAATAGACTACATTTTCTTCATATCATGTTTGTTTAGACCTGTCTAAAATAATGGATTCACTGTGATGGTGTAGGCTAAAGTACATGGATTTATTAGACTTTTTAAAATGTAAATGTTCCAAAAGGTCTGCATCAGTAGACTATGCGTGGATGCTAAATGTGTTTATGTTAATTAACGTGAAACCGGCAGTTATTTGCTTGACAACCACCAGGTGACAAAATTTTCATGACAGCCACAGCCCTAATAATAATAATAATTAATCATTAAAAATTAAATCAAATTCACTAGCCTACAATTGTAACTTTGTAGGCCACACGTCCTGCAACAGCAACATATGTTCTCTCCCAGCTTCATGGTTTGAACAAGGAGTGTAATTCTAGTCCATATAATACAATACAGTACAATAATACAGTCCACACTCAAAAAGATTACTGGAGCTTGTTTCATTTATTTTACCAAGAGAGCATAGCTACATCTATCGGCTTTTATGTTTTTCTGTCCCGCGTAATGTGCGGCTGTGTATTGGATAACGGCACAATCAATCATTTGGGCTTTTTTGGGCTTAGGCTCATAAAATGTATTTAATCAGGCTCAGGTAGCATCAGGCTTGAATTTTCATGCCGATCAAAGCTCTAATCTATTCCAGACATACTTGCCCAGTGTACAGAATATTGTTCTTTCTATGACATAGACTGACCAAGTGAATCCAGGTTAGAGGTCGACCAACTGATTTTTCAACACCGATATCAATTATTGGAGGTCCAAAAAAGCCGATACCGATTAATCGGATGATTTTTATACATATAATTGTAATAAATGACAATTACAACAATACTGAATGTACAATGAACACTTTTATTTTAACTTAATATAATACATAAATAAAATCTATTTAGTCTCAAATAATGAAACATGTTCAATTTGGTTCAAATAATGTTAAAAAAAAACAGTTGGAGAAGAAAGTAAAAGTGCAATATGTGCCATGTAAGAAAGCTAATGTTTAAGTTCCTTGCTCAGAACATGAGAACATATGAAAGCTGGTGGTTCCTTTTAACATGAGTCTTCGATATTCCCAGTTAAGAAGTTTTAGGTTGTAGTTATTATAGGAATCATAGGACTATTTCTCTCTATTCCATTTGTATTTCATATACCTTTGACTATTGGATGTTCTAATAGGTACTTTAGTATTGCCAGCCTAATCTCAGAAGTTGATAGGCTTGAAGTCATAAACAGCGCTGTGCATCCCAGCATTGCTAAGAGCTGCTGTTTGAATGAATGCTTACGAGCCTGCTGCTGCCTACCACTGCTCAGTCACTGCTCTACCAAATCATATACTTAATTCTAATATAATAAAACACAAAAATACGAGCCTTTGGTCATTAACATGGTCAAATCCGGAAACTATCATTTCGAAAACAAAACGTTTATTCTTTCAGTGAAATATGGAACCGTTCTGTATTTTATTGAACGGGTGGCAACCCTAAGTCTAAATATTACTGTTACATTGCACAACCTTCAATGTTATGTAATAATTATGTCAAATTCTGGTAAATTAATTACGGTCTTTGTTAGAAATAAATGGCCTTTCAACAGTTCACAACGAGCCAGGCGGCCCAAACTGCTGCATATACCCTGACTATGCTTGCACTGAACGCAAGAGAAGTGACACAATTTCCCAGAGTTAATATTGCCTGCTAACATTAATTTATTTTTACTACATATGCAGGTTTAAAAAATATATTCTTGTGTATTGATTTTAAGAAAGGCATTGATATTTATGGTTAGGTACATTGTTGCAACGATTGTGCTTTTCTCACAAATGCGCTTTTGTTAAATCAAGTTGAAGTAGGCTGTGATTCGATGATAAATTAACAGGCACCACATTGATTATATTCAACGCAGAACAAGATAGTTAACCTAGTAATATCATCAACCATGTGTAGTTAACAAGTGATTATGTGAAGATTGATTTATTTTTTAATCAGATAAGTTTAATGCTAGCTAGCAACTTACTTGGCTCCTTGCAGCCACAAGGTCCTTTTGATGCTGCACTGTCTCCTCATGGATTGCAATGTAATCGGCCATAATCGACCATAAAAAGCTGTTTACCGATGGTTATGAAAACTTGAAATCCGCCCTAATTAAATCGGCCAATCAGTCAACCTCTAATCCAGGTGAAAGCTATCATCACTTAATGATATCGCATGTTAAATCCACTTCAATCAGTGTACAAGAAGGGGAAGAGACAGGTGGAAAAAGTATTTTTAAGCCTTGAGACAATTGAGACATGGTTTGGGTGTGTGTGCCATTCATTGGGTGAATGGGCAAGACAAAAGATTTAAGTGCCTTTGAACAGGGTATGGTAGTAGGTGTCAGGTGCACCAGTTTGAGTGTGTCAAGAACTGCAACACGCTCAACAATACTCTGTGTGTATCAAGATTGGTCCACTACCCAAAGGACATCCAGTCAACTGTGGAAAGCATTGGAGTCCACATGTGCCAGCATTCCTGTGGAATGCTTGACACCTTGTAGAGTCCATGCTCCGATGAATTGAGGCTGTTCTGAGGGAAAGGGGGAGCAACTCAATATTAGGAAGGTGTTCCTAATGTTTGGTACACTGTTTCACATGCTTTGGAATGACACTTATGGATTTGGCGGGAAATATCAGGTGCCCGAGAGAAAAGTGATTTATTCTCAGGATGGAACATGTTTTAAATACCGGGAAAATATTCAACTCTACTAAAGACTGATGGTGAAAGTGATAATGGCATGGGTGGAAGGAAGGACACTCACACAGAGCAGAGCAGAGCTGAGGAGAATTCTCTCAGTGCTACAGGGACTCTACCCTCAGCTGTCAAGTCACTTGGAGAGACATCACAGGGTTACCATGTGATGCTAGGGGGACTCTGACACTACTTTTCTTTTCAAATAACCACAATGTGTAATCAAGTGACATGAAAGACCTGCCTCCAATGACCACAACAGCACTAGAGTCGGAGTCCCTTACTACTGAAATGATTCTCGTGTGTTACAGCATTTGTATTACTATTTTCATGGGTTGGAACCGGTTCAGGGAACAGAACTCAAAAAGGGAAAATAATGACATTTTTCAAGGAACAGAAATGGAACCGGGAATGAAAGTGATCCATACTGTTCTGGAACAGAACCGTTATTTTACGTTCCAGGCATTTTTTTTCTCTCTTCGGTTCCAACCCGATTAGTTTTTATTTTCAACTGTTACATTTCTTCAACTTGTTTTATAACATTTTCAGTATTTATACTAAATGGTAGTATGCCAATGGCGACCCACCAAACATGAGAGCAGCTTAGAGACAGAGAAATAAATGTTTTTGTCTGCTGCTATAATGGCAAAGGGTGACTTGATAACACACGTGAAGCAGCAGTCTATCTAGCTCATTTCACACAGTGGTGATGGGGTCTATATAAAACTTCAGCCATTTAAAATACTGCACCATCTCCACACTCTTTCCTGCTCTGATAGCAAAGCCAGACAAGTCAAACTGAGATGTCTCAGAGTCCTTTAGATTATCAGGTCTTATTATTATTGGTCCCTGACTTGATACAATAGGTACCTTGTTTAACTCTACCTGATACAAACTGTATGAACCTTTAAAAGACTTCCAGGCTTATTTCAGTTGTTTCAACGACAAAGTGACTAATCTACTTTACCTGCCTGCGTGACACCCTGGAGTCAAACTGAAGAGTTACGTTCAACAATATGAAAAAGTGGACACGAGTCATGTCTTGTTCACAGGAAGAAAAGAGGGACCTCTGACGATGTTGGTCGATTTGTTTGACAATGAATAGTGTGTGTGTGTGTGGTAACTCACAGGTTCTGGCTAGACGCATCAGCTGCGTGGATACACAGGTAGGTCATGTCCTGTGAGAGGTAAACAAAAAGGAGTACAAACACAAGGGTCAGTTTTGTTCTGCACACAATACATATCATCTACATGGATTCACAGTACAGTTTATCAGCTGTTTATCATTCACTTTCCGCCAATTAGCCGGTAAGGTGTGTGGTCAACTGCACATTGTAAATGCACACACATACTCAACTGAGTATTATAAATTAACCCCATAGGTCAAATAAAACAACAATTTGATGCTTCAAGTAGAGTGAAGTGCTTTAATGAACAGTTAATGCTTTGTCTAAAGTTCTACAGTCCAATGTCACTGGTATGTATTAAACTGTGAGACACCACTACCCCCAGCAGGCTTCAACTGTGTACTACAAAATCTGTTTTCCACTTTTACAAAATGTACAGATTTCACTACACTACACAATTCCCATGAATCAAATCCAAGGAACTGAATACTGACCCAAAAAGTTAGATGTCTCTCTAGAATTTGAGACAAAATCCCAGATTCACTGACTTGAGTATGGGGAAGTTAAAAATAATTTCAATGTTTAAGTTTGACTCATGTAAGACATGTTATTCAAGGTTATGGTCAATGGTCATGAAATCCCATTTCAGTTCTTGACCAACTAAACCAGAATGAAGCCTACTCCAGCCTGACTCAAGACAACAATTTATTCAGTCCGTCTGTGAAACTAGCCTTGTGTCCTCTATGGCTGCCTGCCCCACTCACCTCCAGCACGGGTTTAGCATTGTTATACACAGACAGGATGTGGGTGATGTTGTTCTGGGACAAACTTTCTCTGTTCTCAGAGTCTAGGAAAAGACAAAGGGAGGGAGAAAATGTTGATCAGTGATTCTTCTCAGTGAATTTCTATGAGACCCTCAGTAGACAAAGCAATGCCATAAGGAGAGATCTGTTGAAGTGTTTAAGACCCAGGAGTGGCTGCCCACAAGCAGAATCTGTGACTGTGTGGCTGTATTTTGGGTAGCAATCATTTGGCCTTGTCACTTAAAGCTATTTTCAGTGTGTGAGCAGTACTTGGACCATCTTGTGAAGCCATCATCCGTATGGCTAAAATTATAGCAGGGTAGATGTCACATTAAGCTGGTAGGGCAGAAACCCCCTTGGCTGAGGAGCAGATAAATCACCAACACTACCAGAGTGAGTAAATGTGCCATATTCTACTGATGGATACAGTATGATGCATGCAGCAGCCTTAATTCAGGCCATGACTTAGTTCATTGAGCTACAGTACACGTATAACCTTCTGCTACTCTATTTTGATCTATACATAACTATAGTCCACTCACTAGATATTCGTATTATCTCTTCCCTTGTAGCATTTGACCATACCTTACAGGTAACGTATCAACACCATAAGGACAGAGAACGTAAAGCTCATGTGCATCAATAACAGAAGAAAATGCCTGAGTCTCTTTGAAAGCTGCCCTGGATTCTGCTGCTGCTGCCACACCTAGTGAATTAGTGAGTGTTGCATCTTGGGTGGGATGCCTGACTGTGCAACATATAAAACAACTGAATGGATTTCAACAGAATCCTGTTCTCACCTCTGATATTTCCCAGGTAGAGCCCATCAACAACCTGCAAATCGGAAAACAAAGAGATATTTCACTAGTTAGATATTCACAATGAGCATGGCCTTAACCTTAGTGATGCTCCTTATCTATGGTCGTAGGATGTATTCAGGTGTCCAGTTTGGTCAAACAGTATTTTCCCAATTGAGAAAACAAACAGGAACCGTTCTCATAGCTATGTCAAGCCTTATAGGGCATGTAATACATAGTATTCCTGACATGACTGGGAGTGAGGAGCACTGAACCAACTCTGATGGTTAAGGCCATGTTGACACAAAGCTGTGCAATAAAGCTGTAGCGATCCGATCATGATCTCATCTAGACATTACAAGACTCCTGCATTATTTAAGACGTCAAAATAAAAAGTATATGCCTGCCTATGATGTTAGTGTCCTCTGAAATTTAGATAAGCCTAGAGCTTCAGTCAGGGTGGAATTACAGTGGTGCCCAGAGGTGCTTCTGGACACTCCCATCACTGTTAACAGGACACTAAGATGTGTAATATAGACAGTACCAGTCCAAAGTGGACACACCCACTCATTTTTTACTATTTTCTACATTGTAGAATAATAGTGAAGACATAAAAACTATGTAATAACACAAATGGAATAATGTATTAACCCCCCAAAAAGTGTTAAACAAAACAGGCAATGCTAAGCACTTGTTGGCGGCTTTTCCTTCACTCTGCGGTCCAACTCATCCCAAACCATCTAAATTGGGTTGAGGTTGGGTGATTGTGGAGGCCAGGTCATTGTTACATGCATGAATCCATTGGAGCTGTTCACTCAAGAGGGAAGAAATGGTTTGTGACACTACGATTACACAACAAGCAACAACAATGTCAACTGTATTCCGGTGCTACATCTAACGTAATGAGCTACAAAATCAAAAAAGACCAAATCAATCTGGCACCTGACACACATCTATTGCCCAGCGATACTAGACTAAAGCTGTACTCTATGGGCACCTTTAAGACCGAATGTGTTATACAGGGACGCAAACACAAGCTGGAGTTTGAGATTTTGAAAACCAGTCAACATCCTCTCCTCTCAGGCTCTACATGCGAACGCCTGGGTCTGATGCTGTTCACTGTACCAAATTACCTGCACATTGTGGATCATGTCATGGATGTGAAGCTCCTGGTACTGATGGAGTGCTGCTGATCAGTTAAGCTTCGCCTTGGCCTGAAGAAGCTGCAGTTCAAGGTGAAAGACGTCCACTTCCATGGCCACATTCTCTCGGCAAAAGGCCTGACGCCGGACCCACACAAGGTCCTAGCGATCCTCGACATGCCAAACCCGTCTGATGCAAAAGGAGTACAGCGTCTCATCGGTTTTGCAAATTATCTTGCAAAGTTCATGCCACACCTATCAGCAGTCTGTGAGCCTCTGCGCCGGTTGCTGGATAAGGACACACCATTGCAGTGGCTACCCAGCACGAGGCCGCAGTGCAGGAGATGAAATCTCTGGCTTCATCCATGCCAGTGTTGCGCTACTACGACGTCACGAAGCCTGTCACAATCCAGAGCGACTCCAGCCAAAGGGGACTTGGATGCTGCCTTATGCAGAAAGGCCAGCCCGTTGCGTTTGCCTCAAGAGCACTCACCCCCACCGAACAAAACTATGCACAAATTGAGAAAGAGTGCCTCAGCATCGTCTTTCCTGCCAGCGATTCCGTCACTACTTATATGGTCGAGAGCTGGTCACCGCTGAAACTGACCACAAACCACTCATTGCCATATTCAGTAAACCTCTCCTCAATATGCCCAAGAGGCTTCAAACCATGCTCCTGACTCTGCAAAACTACAGCCTGAAGGTCATTTACAAGCCAGGACCAGAGATGTACATCAGCGACACACTGAGCAGGGCAACAGCACAATGTACTAGCAGGGGCACTGTCTATCAGCGGCAGGCCATCTGTTCGCTACAGCAGGAACAACAAGATGTTCAGATTAATCAGGCAGACTACTTAAACGTCACAGATCACCGCCTAGCTCAGATCAGGCAACACACTGACAAGGACGAACACCTACAGTCACTGAAGTCCATGGCTCTCGCAGGTTGGCCATACCTGAAAGAGGAGACACCTTTCACAGTGAGAGAATGCTGGATCTTTCGAGATGAGATCAGCGTGCAAAATGGCGTCTTGTTCAGAGGTCAGAAGGTCATTATTCCCAAATCACTACGTCCAGAGATGCTTACCTGCATACACTCCTGTCACGTTGGAGGTGACGCATGCTACATTATACTGGCCAAACATGCAAGCAGAAATTAAAGACTGTCAGCAACTGTACCACATGCAACGAGTACGCTCATGAACAGCAAAAGGAAACCATGATGTCACACGAACTGCCCACAAGGGCCTGGCAAATCGTCAGCATGGACTTATTCAGCCACAGACAAAAGGACTATCTTCTCATCGTTGATCACTACTCTGACTTTTGGGCAATTGAACTGCTCCCTGACTTGTCTGCAGAGACGGTCATAAAGCGCTGCAAGGTGCAGTTTGCAAGGCAAGGTCAGCCTGACAAGGTCAATACAGACAATGGCCCACAATTCACTGCACAGTTCAAGCATTTCGCTTCAGAATGGGAGTTTGACCACGTGACCACCTCTCCAAGACACCCAAAAGCAAATGGCAAGGCAGAGTCAGCTGTCAAGATTGAAAAAAACCTGTTAAGCAGTGCCTTGCGCGACAGCAATGACCCATGGAAAGCAATCTTACAGTGGAGGAACACACCCACCGAAAACATGGACAGCAGCCCAGCACAACGCCTTCTGTCCAGACGTCTGAAGTGTACCATCCCCGTAGCTAACAAGCTACTTGAGCCCTGCGTCATGGTTGGCATCACGGACAAACTGCGTCACAGAAAGCAGCTCGCTAAGTGCTTCTATGACCGGACTGCTCGAGACCTACCAGAGCTGGAGGTGGGTGAAACGATAAGGATGAAACCGCTGCCGGGAGACCACACAGGACTTTGGAGGCTGGGCACATGCCTGCAGAGAGTTGCACCACGTTCTTACCTGGTGGATGTTGGTGGCTCCCTCTATCGTCGCAATCGGGTGGATCTGCGTGTAGCAGAGCAGACAAACCAGAACACGCCATACACTCACCTAGATGAGCTGGATCACAGTCCAGGCCTAAGGGTAAGGGGCGCAGAATTGAGACATGGGCCAACTGAAGGTGAGGCTTCTACCTCACCAAGCTCGAGCCCCAAATCCTACCCCTGTCAGAGCCCAGACTTACTCACGGGTGGGTCGGCTGTGCAAGCCACCGGACAGGCTTACTCTGTAAGCAAGAGACTGTTAACTTGTCCTCTGTTAATTAAAAAAATAAATGTAAATGTAAAAGGAAGAAAACTGAAGTAAAAATAAAATGGCATGCTTTTTCAATTGTTATGACTTGACTGTTAAGAACTTAATGTTATGCCTTTATGTTTGCACTTTACTGAAAAGGATGATGTTACGGAGTCTATTTGATAGGTATTTGACTAGCTGGACTGTTCCCGGGACTCCACGTGTAGGGATTTGTACAATGCACAAACAAGGCTATTGAACTTGACATTGGTGTCTGTCTTTATTCCTTTATCCAACATATCATACAGAAACAGTCATCTGATGCAGCACTCCATCACTCTCCTTCTTGGTCAAATAGCCCTTACACAGCCTGGAGGTGTGTTGGGTCATTGTCCTGTTGAAAAACAAATAAATAGTCCCACTGAGCGCAAACCAGATGGGATGGCATATCGCTGCAGAATACTGGGATAGCCATGCTGGTTATGCAAAGCATGATGTCTTCGCTATTATTCTACAATGTAGAAAATAGTAAAAAATAAAGACAAAACTTTGAATGAATACGTGTGGCCAAACCATTGACTAGTACTGTATATACAAAACATTTAAACACCCAACGATTGACAGATGACAATGCGGGCTTTAAAACAGTCAAAATAGACGGGCTAAGTGTTTTCTCCATTTGATAACTCATACAGGTTTTGATTTAGGGTATCACGTTATTACATTAAGTGACAGTGTGTGATGAATAGCCTGCCCTTTAGTTTTATTCAGGAGACTTCAGCTTTGCATGTAGATGGATGATGTAAATAACATGACAGAATCTATTCCGCGCATATCTATGTTCAACGTTTACGCTCCTCGGAGGAAGTGCCTTGCTACAATCAAAAGCCATTGAACAGAACAGCTACATTACATTAATAACAAAAACACAAAGGCCCCTACCTTGTTCATTCCATTCCCCATGTCTCTCGCAGGCGATAAAGATTATGAAGTATTTAAAAAACAGCTGAGTATTTACGTCTCAATGCAACAACGCAAAATATTGGAAAAGAACATGGACGGACTTTCACTAACATGAAGGGGTGCGTGCGAAATGGTCGGTCCGTCACGAGTGAGACCACTTTGCGCCTCTGTAGATCAACATGGGTGTACTTTTGACCGCTTTGTCTACATTGCTTCAGCAGACGATCGCCATAACGCTGCTCTGTGTAACCTTCGCTCCATAATCCTCTTCCGGGTTTCCCCCGATAAAGGATTTCATTGGTACAAAGGACCGTAATGCAGCCCAGTCCGCGCGGGTTTCGTGACCTCAGAGCTGGAAATGATTATCAATTCATTCAGTACTACTGCTTTGTACTATGTCCAAAATATATGCATTTTAACCATTGGAATGATCTGATAGCCTATGCTTTTTTCTTTCCTGTAAACCCACAAACGCTTGTCATAGCCTAATCCAGGACTAGTGTGCATTCCTTAAAAATGGCAACCAAAAAAATGGTGCTTTACCACTTATTGACCCCAGTACGATTTTCACACAATTAGAGGCAACAAAACAAATCTTGCCAGTTAAAATAGGGAAAACCATGGATGTGGAAATATCACACCTATGATGTTCATTTATGATGTTCCTGATGTACTAGTAAAATATACCTGACATGTAGGGCCTACTCCTCCAGTGTCATGGTAGTATAAGAGCAAAGTGGAGACACACTATTGGGTAAACATAGGAACTTTATTTTGCTCTATAATACATAATAACCTTAAGAGGAAGAGGCCTTCCAAAACGTACTGAGGTAATGTGGACAATAGATACATACAGACAAGTAATTGGTATGTTTGTATGTTTGTTGGTGTCATGGTATATGTAACATGGTCCTCTGGATGGTTGGTTTACTTCTTCCATTCCTTGTTCTCATAGTCCCATTTGGCTGAGAAGCCCTCCACCGGGTTGATCCTCATGTCCAGCATCCTCTGCACCTCCTTCTCTTTCCATTCTGACTCAAAGGTGGGGGGGACAGGTCCGTACACTGCAGCGAGACAGACAGCTTGTTAGGCTCTGCCTCAAAGTTCACCCATGAACATATATTCTTTCATAGTCTGTATTGAACATTTATCTACCAAGGTAATCATCATTCAGAACATTCTATTTCACAATACCAACCTGGTTGCTTGTCAGTTATACCACTTATGGTTGAGGCAATACAATGGCAGAGAAGACACGCAACCCATTTATTTGAATTGGCACTGATGGCCAAATACAGTATTTGAATTATGTAAAATAATATATCTTGTATAAGTATGTCTGAAAAATAATATTGTATATCCATCTCATTGCAAAATAATGCTGACTTGTGGCTTTTAACAGGTGGGTGGAAAAATGATGAACATCAACACACACTGAACAAAAATATAAACGCAACATGTAAAGTGTTGGATCCATGTTTTATGAGCTGAAATAAAATAGCCAAGAAATGTCTCACAAAAAGCTTATTTCGCTCAAATTTTTTGCACAAATTTGTTTACAGCCCTGTGAGTGAGCATTTATCATTTGCTAAGATCATCCTCCACCAGACAGTTGTGACATATCAAGAAGCTGATTAAACAGCATGATCATTAAACAGGTGCACCTTGTGCTGGGGACAATAAAAGGCCACTCTAAAATGTGCAGTTTTGTCACACAACATAATGTAACAGATGTCTCAAGTTGAGAGAGCCTGCAATTGGCATGCTGACTGCAGGAAGGTCCACCAGAGCTGTTGCTAGAGAATTGAATATCCATCCCTACCATAAGCTGCCTCCAATGTTGTTTTAGAGACTTTGTCAGTACGTCCAACCGGCCTCACAACCGCAGACCATGTGTTACCATGTCAGCCCTGGACCTCCACATCCAGCTTCTTTACCTGCAGGATCATCTGAGGGTGGGGGGTGTGCGGAGGAGTATTTCTGTCTGGAATAAAGCCCCTTTCTGTCGAAAAACCTCATCCTGATTGGCTGGGCCTGGCTCCCCAGTGAGTGGGCCTATGCCCTCTAAGGCCCACCCATGGCTGCACCCCTACCCAGTCATGTGAAATCCATAGATTAGGGCCTAATTTATATATTTATTTCCTTATTTGAACTGTAACTCAGTAAACTTTGAAATTGTTGCGTTGATATTTTTTGTTCAGTATATTACAACTGAATTATCACAGACTCCATCCACAATAAATGTTCCCATTCATTTTCTTATTAGAAGACATACCAAACTTCCTCTGCCATAGGACAACCAGTCCTGTCATGCCAATAAAGAAGAACATTCCTGCGATAACCGATTTCCACTCCTTTGTGCCCTCGTTCATCTCTGCGAAGCTCTGCTTGAAGCTAATACGGTACACTGTTGGTAAAAAGAAGATGCAAGACTTGTTAGATAACATTTAACAGGTAGGGATGTGCATCTCTCCTTACAAGCACAATTCAATATGCATCTAGATACATGGGTTCCGATACAGGAATGATATTTGTAGTTTGAAACGATTTGATTTAATTAGTGGAATGAGTCGATGCGATTAACAAGGGCATGAACACATTAATTTCCATTCAAAATTAATTTCTGATAGTGATGGAGCTCAGGAGCTGAGTTGGATCTGTCTGAGCTGACTTCTCTGAGCTGAGTGAATGAACCATGGCTTGTCGTTGCTGTATGATAGAAAAGTATTTCTGCCGTGTGTGTAATGTGTGAGTTGATCCATAGGGCAGACTGAGCATCAGATTAGGGGGGGCAATTTATGTCTTGTCCCCACACTGCCAAAACCTGTCATATACCAGATACATTTTGAGCTAGTAAAATGTATATATTTATCTTAAGAAATTAGCTTTTACATACATGGCCAATTAATATAACCCAGCTTTTGATTTCACCTGTCTCAAAAGTGAATGTTATTGACAGTTTGGAACCAGAGCGGCTCTCTTCTCCCGTTCTGACCAGTGCGGCTGGCGAAAATGATTGCCGTCCTTGATATGAAATACACCTTTACCATGTTCATGTAAATATGACCAAATCTATTAACTGTTTAAAGCAGAACAAAAATATTTTGTATGGTGAACTTGGCAATCGAAAAACCCTAATCAGCAGTTAGATGTGCAATCAGCAAGATGTGAGTTATGTCCACTCCGGTAGCCCACAGAGCTCCACATGTCAAACTATTTCCAACAGCGCATTTGGTAACATAAACCAGGTTTCCATCCAACCTTTTAATGCAAGTAAAGTACATGTTAGACACCAAAAAAGTTATGCCATGCCTGATGGAAAATTTGTCAGTAAACTTTCCAAATGTCGACAAAACAAAATAGACACGGTGTGATCCTTTAGTGTCTGTAAATTAATTATGCTTGAAAAGTCAGTGGAAACGCTTTAATGAGCAAATATTGATATAATAGTGGCGAAATCCTGTACGGAGCCTTAACCGTGCGCTGACACTTTAAGAGCGCATCAGCAGTAAGGAAGGAGGAAATAAAGACAGCTCTTTCAGCACTCTGGGAAGGAGCTCTTGGTTGGCGCGACAGTTTGATTGTGTGTGCTATGCTGCAGACGTCCTTGTTTATTTGCAGAGTGTGTAGTTTATAAAGTATTTAACTCAATCATCGGTGTGACAGGTCGTGGTTGTTATCGTTTGGGACCGCGCCGGTTATGGATCACATGGTTTAGTAGCAACATTGTTGCGAAGCTTTGACATTCAAACCAACAAATCAGACGGTCAGACAGTACACCGGCAAGCCTGAAGACCACAGCCAAGATCTCTCGTTCTCTTTCTCTCTTCCCTCTTGTTCCAGTGCTTTACCCTGCAACAGACTTTCTATTTTTCAAATGCACTTCCCATTGAAGTTCATGAGAGCTGGACTATTATTGCCCTGCCAGAAGTATTTGGGTGGACATTTTAGTTGTGAGGTTGCTTGTAAGTTGAGGATTGTTATTTGAACTGTATTGAGGCGGGGTGTACTAATGACATGTGGCCGAGAAGATATGAACACCCCCCACCTTCATCCTCTGTATTCCTCCACTGGAAGGTAATACAGATTATTGCAAATCCTCTGTTGATGACTGGGTTCTATCTTGTAAATTGTTTCTATGAAGTTGCCGTTCAATTGTTCTGCCATTATTATTATTGTATGAGGTATTATTGGTGGGGTTACCCCTGTGCTGATGAGGTATTATTGGTGGGGTTACCCCTGTGCTGTGACGTGGGTTTATATGGTGTGTCTTCTCTCCACTGGCTATCTGGGAAACAGGCTACACTCTAGGCAGTCTCTTCTGCTGATGTTTGTGGATCTGGTAGTGGTACTCTCTCTATTCTACTCTTGTCCTTTCGGCATGGTTAATACCTGCCTGGCACCCGAACATAATCTTTATATTTACCTCTCTAATAAATACTGCTACATAATAACCAGTATATCGAAGTAAACCTGGAGTCAAGCAATGACGTGTGATCCTCCCACATTAGGACTTGTCAGGAAAGCATGCAGTTTATTAGGATACAGATGAAATAAGTGAACTTCACAGGGTGGTGAAAGTGCAGGTGATGAGCTTGATGCTTCCTCCCAATAAATACTGTCTTATTCTGGTGACATGATCGTTGACGCTTGGCTGCCGTGACAAAAATAATCTCTCCTTTATCCATAATAATCTAATGTAGGCTATACCCACACTGTGTCTGCGACCTGATGGCTACAGTGCACGTGCCAATACCAGAGTGGGTACACTCACTATATAACAACATTTTTTGTGAGAAAACCATCAGTAGAGTTGAAAATGCGGTAGAAACCCATTTATCTTGTATTTTCTATTCAGTACATGGGAATTTAACCGCAAATGCTATTTTTATGTGCACAACGCCAGCCTTTTATCCTCAACAGGTCAACTTGATGGAAAATTGCGTGATAAAAATCTGCATATGGTTTTTATGCAGATTTGAGAATATTCCAATTGGATGGAAGCCTAGCTAAATGACCCAGCAAATTACATAGATTTTATTAATTGAGGGAAACCAATTTAATATTGCAAAAGCCATTTTAAAAACATGTAAATGCTGAAGGTGCTGTGCAGATGTTGCCTACGAATATTAGAACAGGGATAGGGTAGGTAGCCCTACCTCTCGTTGGCGCGAGCAGCTGCGTCTCCCACACTGCGCGGTTATCGGACTTGTAGATCAATATCACATGCAGTTACATGCATAAAAGTGTCATAGGCTGAAGGAGAGGACGCTTCAATTCAAACAGATAATGTATTTTCAGAATAAGGCAACAAAAAAAAGACGTAATAAACATGAGTGAACCGATTTGTAACATTTTAATTGGTTCTTACCGATGCATGCTACATATGGATTGGGCTCCCACGGACAGATGCACTCACATCTTAAACATTTGAACCGGGGACCGACGCGTATTGGTGAATCATTATATCCCCACTAACAGAACAGATAGGCGAACAATACTTCTTTCTTGTTTTGAATAAGCAAAAAAAAAAAAAAGACAAATGTCAAGTATTCAACAACAAGGTGAAAACCACTTACATGCAATCTTCTCCTCATTGGAGAGTGTGGCCCAGGAGCCCTTCTCCTTCTCCTTTAAGGACTTCTGCACTGCACTGAGCTCTGTCACAAACTGGACGTCTGGGAGGGGGTTCTCCCGCCTGTCAAAGTAGGCTGGGAGAGCGTAGTCGTCTACCTTGGCAACACCTGCAGGAAACTCACCATGTTACTACATAGGACTGACACACAACCAGTAAATACATGTATTCAAACCTGCACGGGACCTGCTTAGCAAATATATTCTGTGTGCTTTTGGGAGCCACATAACTGCTTTTTCAGTTTACCTAAAAAAACGTATATCTCTAATTCTACAATAAACTGGTATTGTCTGATTACTGTACATCTCCAAACCATGCTGGTGGTGTTGTATTTTATCCATTGTTAACATTTGTTTGTGTGCCAACCTTTTAGTGGTAGGTACAATTTACAGACGGTGGTTTAAAGGTCCATACCATGAAGGTCAAGTTTGTGGTGTGTGCTGCCAACTCACCATGTCCCCCACGTACACAGATTGATGTGGAAATGGCACGTTTGCCAACAAGGCTAAGGGCTCTGGTGGCCAGCATTCTGAAAGAAAATCACATGTATGAGAAAACCCTTGATGAAAGATGAATATCGCTAGCTACTAATGTAACAAAACATTACTGACCAACGAATCTCAAAGAAGTTATTCTGATGACATGGAACTATAGCCTAGCGGCTAGCCATCAGGTCTTTGTAAAATAGTTTTATTCTTAATCAATTTGTCAAAAATAGCAACAAGATAATTTAGGAAACTGCACGCCTCCCTAATCTGACATTTAGCAACTAGTTATGGTCACTGCCCAAGCACACATAGCTAGCAACCAGTTTTTGTAACAAATAAAAATCTAAGAAACAGAACTGGCAAAAAAAAATAGGAAAAACTAGCTAGCTACGATAACCTAGATGAAGTTACCCAGCTAAAATGTCTATGCTAGGAAGTTGCCTAGCAAACTAAACATAACTAGCCATCCATCAGCAGTGGACATTTCAAGCTTACATTAACCAAACATTTCAATGGTAACATTAGACAGGCTAATAGATAGCTAGCTAACATCTATGTTGAAAATAATGAGTTGTTTAACCTAGGCTAACGTTAGCTGAACTAGTACCTGGACTTGTGGAGGGGATGAATATGATATTTCCTCCGACGCCCAGGATCCTTCAGTTCAAAGTCCCATTAGCCAGCTCTGCAAACTTTAATTATGTAAAAATGCGTTCTGGACTCATCAAAATATGGAGTTTCACAGAACTACTATCGTTATTACTGATGTTACTCATGGCATGCACTTCCAAAAAGGGTCAACAAGAATGTGTTTTTACTTTAACCTTTTTTGGAAGTACAAACCATGAGTAACAGCAGTAATGATGATAGTTGCTCTATGAAACACCATTTATTGTTGAGTACTGAACGTTTTGACATAACATTTGCAGAACTGGTTAATGGGACTTTGAATTGAAGCATCTGGACTTCAGAGGAAATGTCATCATATTCATCATCTCCTCAAGCCCAGGTATTGGTTCAAACCAATCGTCGCAAATTGAAATATGGGGAGTTTCAGGCCCGGAGTGAACATAATTGTACACTCGCAAACTCTACTAAAAACGAGGGCTGCAGGGCTTAAGTTGCAAACTTCCCTTGCTTGGCTAATCATTTGGACCGCCCTTCAAGATGGTGGTTGCGGTTTAAACTCATAAAAAGACATCCTCGTCCACGTACCCTTGCCTTATGCCCTTAGGGGAATCCCGTCACCATCTTGGTGGGCGGTCCAAATGATTAGCCAAGCAAGGGAAGTTTGCAACATAAGCCATTCAGCACTCGTGTTTAGTCGAGTTTGCGAGTGCACAATTATGTTCACTCCGGGCCTGAAACTCCACATAATTCAATTCGCGACAATTGTACATCCGCTAAGTCAGCCAAAACTTAAAAACAACATCAATGGAGAAGTCAACATACAAGTATAAGTAAAAACTAATGTAAAAAGGTTAGAAAGTGTGCTACTAATGCACATAACAGCACACACACACACGTCTCATAAAAGTATTTATGTTTTTGTTTGGTTAGCTTTTGGAAATTGTAGAAATAAAATATGTTCCTTCTTCAGAAGTTCCAGCTAGACAGGCTAACACAGTAGGCGTAAATTCATAATTATATAGTTAATATAGGTAGACATGCAATCATAATTGACTGTTGCGCATATAAAGCACCCACAAGCTACAGTGACTGAAAACAATCATCGCAGGATGAACAAGTGACGAATTTCCGGGCAAGGGCAGTCCGTTTAAAAATCGTTCCTTCCAGGTGTGAACAATGCAATAAATAAGGACACGAGACGAGTTTCATATTTTTAACATTGTCTGTTGTAGAGGTTGACCGATTATGATTTTTCAACGCCGATACCGATTATTGGGGGGGCCTATAAAAAAAAAGAGCCCATACCGATTAATCGGCCGATTATTTTTATTTATTTGTAATAATGACAATTACAACAATACTGAATGAACACTTATTTTAACTTAATATAATACATTAATAAAATCAATTTATCCTCAAATAAATTATGAAACATGTTCAATTTGGTTTAAATAATGCAAAAACAAAGTGTTGGAGAATAAAGTAAAAGTGCCATGTAAGAAAGCTAACGTTTAAGTTCCTTGCTCAGAACATGAGAACATATGAAAGCTGGTGGTTCCTTTTAACATGAGTCTTCAATATTCCCAGGTAAGAAGTTTTAGGTTGTAGTTATTATAGGAATTATAAGACTATTTCTCTCTATACCATTTGTATTTCATTAACCTTTGACTATTGGATGTTCTTATAGGCACTTTAGTATTGCCAATGTAACAGTATAGCTTCCGTCCCTGTCCTCGCTCCTCCCTGGGCTCGAACCAGGAACACAACGAAAACAGCCACCCTTGAAGCAGCGTTACCCATGCAGAGCAAGGGGAACAACCACTCCAAGTCTCAGAGCTAGTGACATTTGAAACGCTATTAGAGCGCAACCCGCTAACTAGCTAGCCATTTCACATTGGTTACACCAGCCTAATCTCGGGAGTTGATAGGCTTGAAGTCATAAACAGCGCAATGCTTGACACACAACGAAGAGCTGCTGGCAAAACACACAAAAGTGGTGTTTGAATGAATGTTTACGAGCCTGCTGCTTCCTACCACCGCTCAGTCAGACTGCTCTATCAAACCATAGACTTAGTTATAACATAATAACACACAGAAATACGAGCCTTAGGTCATTAATATGGTAGAATCCGGAAACTATCATCTCGAAAACAAGACGTTTATTCTTTCAGTGAAATACGGAACCGTTCCTTATTTTATCTAAGGGGTGGCATCCATTAGTCTAAATACTCCTGTTACATTGCACAACCTTCAATGTTATTCTAAAATTATCTGCCGAAATTGTTGCCACCCCTATTACTAGCCTGTTCAACCTCTCTTTAGTGTCGTCTGAGATTCCCAAAGATTGGAAAGCAGCTGCGGTCATCCCCCTCTTCAAAGGGGGGGACACTCTTGACCCAAACTGCTACAGACCTATATCTATCCTACCATGCCTTTCTAAGGTCTTCGAAAGCCAAGTCAACAAACAGATTACCGACCATTTCGAATCTCACCATACCTTCTCTGCTATGCAATCTGGTTTCAGAGCTGGTCATGGGTGCACCTCAGCCACGCTCAAGGTCCTAAACGATATCTTAACCGCCATCGATAAGAAACATTACTGTGCAGCTGTATTCATTGATCTGGCCAAGGCTTTCGACTCTGTCAATCACCACATCCTCATCGGCAGACTCGACAGCCTTGGTTTCTCAAATGATTGCCTCGCCTGGTTCACCAACTACTTCTCTGATAGAGTTTAGTGTGTCAAATCGGAGGGTCTACTGTCCGGACCTCTGGCAGTCTCTATGGGGGTGCCACAGGGTTCAATTCTTGGACC
This sequence comes from Oncorhynchus tshawytscha, assembly GCF_018296145.1. Taxonomy (NCBI): domain Eukaryota; kingdom Metazoa; phylum Chordata; class Actinopteri; order Salmoniformes; family Salmonidae; genus Oncorhynchus; species Oncorhynchus tshawytscha. The sequence continues at coordinate 1,587,231 of NW_024609834.1, forward strand.
GACTCTCTTCTCTGTATACATCAATGAGGTCGCTCTTGCTGCTGGTGAGTCTCTGATCCACCTCTACGCAGACGACACCATTCTGTATACTTCCGGCCCTTCTTTGGACACTGTGTTAACAACCCTCCAGGCAAGCTTCAATGCTATACAACTCTCCTTCCGTGGCCTCCAATTGCTCTTAAATACAAGTAAAACTAAATGCATGCTCTTCAACCGATCGCTACCTGCACCTACCCGCCTGTCCAACATCACTACTCTGGACGGCTCTGACCTTGAATACGTGTACAACTACAAATACTTAGGTGTCTGGTTAGACTGTAAACTCTCCTTCCAGACCCACATCAAACATCTCCAATCCAAAGTTAAATCTAGAATTGGCTTCCTGTTTCGCAACAAAGCATCCTTCACTCATGCTGCCAAACATACCCTTGTAAAACTGACCATCCTACCAATCCTCGACTTTGGCGATGTCATTTACAAAATAGCCTCCAATACCCTACTCAACAAATTGGATGCAGTCTATCACAGTGCAATCCGTTTTGTCACCAAAGCCCCATATACTACCCACCATTGCGACCTGTACGCTCTCGTTGGCTGGCCCTCGCTTCATACTCGTCGCCAAACCCACTGGCTCCATGTCATCTACAAGACCCTGCTAGGTAAAGTCCCCCCTTATCTCAGCTCGCTGGTCACCATAGCATCTCCCACCTGTAGCACACGCTCCAGCAGGTATATCTCTCTAGTCACCCCCAAAACCAATTATTTCTTTGGCCGCCTCTCCTTCCAGTTCTCTGCTGCCAATGACTGGAACGAACTACAAAAATCTCTGAAACTGGAAACACTTCTCCCTCACTAGCTTTAAGCACCAACTGTCAGAGCAGCTCACAGATTACTGCACCTGTACATAGCCCACCTATAATTTAGCCCAAACAACTACCTCTTTCCCAACTGTATTTCATTTTAATTTATTTATTTTGCTCCTTTGCACCCCATTATTTTTATTTCTACTTTGCACATTCTTCCATTGCAAAACTACCATTCCAGTGTTTTACTTGCTATATTGTATTTACTTTGCCACCATGGCCTTTTTTGCCTTTACCTCCCTTCTCACCTCATTTGCTCACATTGTATATAGACTTGTTTATACTGTATTATTGACTGTATGTTTGTTTTACTCCATGTGTAACTCTGTGTCGTTGTATCTGTCGAACTGCTTTGCTTTATCTTGGCCAGGTCGCAATTGTAAATGAGAACTTGTTCTCAACTTGCCTACCTGGTTAAATAAAGGTAAAATAAAATAAAAAAATAAAATGTCAGAATTACATACAATTCTGGCAAATTAGGCAGCTATAACTGTTGCATATACAATGACTCTGCGTGCAATGAACGCAAGAGAAGTGACACAATTTCACCTGGTTTTAATATTGCCTAACCTGGATTTCTTTTAGCTAAATATGCAGGTTTAAAAATATATACTTCTGTGTATTGATTTTAAGAAAGGCATGGATGTTCATGCTTAGGTACACATTGGAGCAACGATACGCACCGCATCGATTATATGCAACGCAGGACACGCTAGATACACTAGTAATATCATCAACCATGTGTAGTTAACTAGTGATTGATTGATTGTTTTTTATAAGATAAATTTAATCCTAGCTAGCAACTTACCGTGGCCTACTACATTCGCATAACAGGCAGTCTCCTTGTGGAGTGCAATGAGAGGCAGGTGGTTAGAGCATTGGACTAGTTAACTGTAAGGTTGCAAGATTGAATCCCCCAAGCTGACAAGGTGAAAATCTGTCGTTCTGCCGCTATACGAGGCAGTTAACCCACCGTTCCTAGGCCATCATTGAAAATAAGAAAGTGTTCTTAACTGACTTACCTAGTTAAATAAAGATTTAATAAAGGTGTAAAAAATAATAAAATTGGCGCCCAAAAATACTGATTTCCGATTGTTATGAAAACTTGAAATCGGCCCTAATTAAATCGGCCATTCCAATTAAATCAGTCGACCTCTAGTCAGTTGTATCAAAGGGGATTTGTAGGAGCCATGGACCGTACCAAGCAGACAGCCCGTAAATCTACTGGAGGCAAAGTCCCACGTAAGCAGCTGGCCACCAAAGCTGCCCGCAAGAGCACCCCTTCTATTGGTGGGGTCAAGAAGCCCCATCACTACAGCTCTGGTACGGTGGCCCTGCGTGAGATCCGTCGGTACCAGAAGTCCACTGAGCTGCTGATCTGCAAACTGCCCTTCCAGCACTTGGTGAGAAAAATTGCTCAGGACTTCAAGACTGACCTGCGTTTCCAGACTGCAGCCATTGGAGCCCTGCAGGAGCCCAGCGAGGCATACCTTGTTGGTTCGTTTGAGGACACCAACTTGTGCGCCATCCATGCCAAGCGTGTCACCATCATGACCAAAAACATCCAGCTGGCCCATCGTATCCATGGGGAGCGTGCTTAGATGCCTCCCTAATTTACGTGTCCTCAGGCTGTCTTTCCCTCCCTTCCCACTTTTCCTCTTAAGTAGCTTGATTTGAGCAATGATGTGTTAAAAGTAGTGTGCAGTCTTGTCCCCCTTAGTTCTCTTAGCAGAAGACTTTTAGGGTACTTTGTATCATGTATCTGTTTTGAAGCTGATTGGAGTCACACCTTTAATGTGTGTGCAAATCGGCACGGCAAAGGGTGCATGCATGAAGCATCTTGGGCAAGCATGTTCTCCTATTGACAATGCTATTACATTATTATAACAGGCTTTTCTAATTGATAGACATGCATTGTTTTTTTACATGTACCCTTTCATTTGTTTTTTTTACAACTAGTGTTTCTACTGTTTACAGGATGCATTTACAAATAGTTAATTCTGTTCTGAAATTGATAAATGACATTGATTCAAAACATTGCAAAGGCCTATATATAGCGTAATGTTTGTGTATTTCTCTCATGTTTTATCCAGGTAAAATTTTAGTTCCTTTCTCAGGTTGTGATACCCTTTTCATACTGGTTTTGATTTCCTGTTCATTTTTTTTTAAAGTAGACATTTGTAATATACAGAATTCTCACAAAGGTGATAAACTGATGTTCTACCCCCCCAAAAAAAAGTGTCCCTTCCTTGCCCTGAAAGTGTACTTGTCAGGCGTCATGATACGTCAGAAGTGTCCACTTACTTTGAGTACTGAGGGGAGTGTGTCTTTTTAGTTTTTGGACTGCAACCTATGTAATGGTCATTGGATGCTTTGAAGCCACCGGTCGGCCATATTGGCACTCACAGATAGGAGCACTCAGCCATAGGAATGATTGGAATTCTACATTTGATTTAAATACTGTTTCAAGGACAAAATGTTATGTATTTAAGTATATTCAGTGTTGTACTGGGGACAGTAACATTAGTACTAAACAAATATATAATTTTAGGAAATTGTTTATTTATTTGTTTCGCGCTCAATGTGAAAATATGCATGAGGGTGTCTAATAGAATGAACGTGTCAAAAACGGAAGTAGAAATTAATAAATGCATTTCTATTGCTTCCAAAATCTGTTTTACAATTGAGGAGTACCATGATGACTGCGCAGTGACCTCAATACTGCGCCCCTTCAGGCATCAGGGGTTTATACAAATTATTGGTTCAAACGATAGCTAGCTAGAAGGCTCACACTCAAGCTAACAATGCTAATCATCGCTAACTGGCACAAGGTCAAATACATGGCAGACATCCAACATTGTGTGATATTCCTGTTCCGGTCTAAAACCCACAGTAACACTACACATTACTATGAGGAGGAATACCCACAAAACAGACTACATACAGGAAAATGACACCTTAACTAACGTTAGCTAGGAAGCTAGCTAGCCTAGCCAACCATTGCCTATTTGCCCCTTGTCTTGTCTGCCTCCCTCTTCAATGTCACATCTCTTCACTCCGCTCTCGGAAAACATTAACAAATCAATTTTTGATTACACAGCACATATGTAGCATGTTTATCTTCATTAAAAACGATATAATATGTTCTATGATAGCTGTATATCGGACGTCTAATAATTTAGAAAATTCACCCGACATCTCTTACTTGTTCTCGTTTCGCCGACGCTCCCAAAAACCATAAAGGTTTAAAGTGTGATTAACCGGAAATACGTAGCTAGCGCGGGATTATGGGAAACTATGGAAGGTCAATCGGTCATATGTACTCACACTATTATATACATATTAAAATATGTTTGTAAAATCATGTGCGTGGTGATTCATTTAGCTGTGCAACTGAATTTGAACTTGAACTTTTACGACAATGTAGCGAAACTAGTGTTAATTTGCTACCATGTTGCGCAGCATTGGCATTCTTCCTGTCACGCGGTGTGCCCTGAGATGAACCAAAATGGTGTTTGTGGCCTGTGTGGGATTCAACCCGGGTGTGTGCTACCTTCGTTCCGCCAGCAAGAATAAGCAAGACCTAGCAAGAATAAGGCCTTGACCTCGGAGATTTTACTTTAAAGTAAAAGTTTCTCAATGAAGATGGCGAAAAATAATACAAACGGTTGAAATTCGTAAAGTTTTATGAGGAAATGTTAGCACACTTATAATTTTGTGAAAAAATAATACAGTTAATCGCCATTATATCACAAATAATATTATAGTATTGACATTATTGTTAACAGCATTACAAATAATTGTATTTAACCTTTATTTAACTAGGCAAGTCAGTTTAGAACAAATTATTATTTACAATGAAGGCCTACCAAAAGGCCTCCTGCCAGTCACGTGTGCTGGGATTAAAAATAAATTAAATAAAAAGTATAGGACAAAAACACACATCACGAGAAGACAGACAACACAACACTATATAAAGAGAGACCTAAAGACAACAACATAGCATGGCAGCAACACATAACAACACAGCATGGTAGCAACACAACACGACAAAAACATGGCAGCAGCACAACATGGTAGCAGCACAAAACAGGATATGAACATTATTGGGCACAGACAACAGCACAAAGGGAAAGAAGGTTAAGACAAAAATACATCACGCAAAGCAGCCACAACTGTCAGTAAGAGTGTCCATGATTGAGTCTTTGAATGAAGAGATTGAGATAAAACTAATGATGACTAAATAGTTATGGTAAGAACAGTAATAAATAACAAAACATTATTTATAATGCTACTATTAATACTAATAGTAATAACAATATTAATAATATTACAATAATTATAATAATGAACTTTCGAAAAGACTTGTAAATACCATTCTTAATTAACCCATTCGTATTGAACCCTGTTCAGTACGTTTTGCTTTTTGCATAGTAGTACACAATCCATTCTACTTAGGAGCACTCAAAGTTTCCAAATCCACAGAGATTACACCCAGAGGAGTGTCGCTGCTCATTTGGTGACCCATCAACTTAAATCAAACAGTTTTTTCATATTAGACATTGGATTTAAGTTGATGGGCCACATTTTAAAGGCCACCAAATCAGCAGTGATGCTCCTCAAGGTGTAAACTCTGTGTATTTGGAAACTAAATGTGCTCCTGAGTAGAATGACCCCCCTTTTACTGTGACACAATGTACAGATAGGTACAATATGTATGTCCAATATGAAAAAAAAAACAATTGGATTTAAGATGACGGGCCACTCTTTAAGTGCCACCAAAAGGAACAGCAACACTCCTCTGGGTGTAAACTCAGTGTATTTGGAAACAAGAAGTGCTCCTGAGTAGAGTGGAACCCCCTTTTACTGTGACACAATGTACAAATACTTTTGTAAGGTGCAATAAATGAGTACACACACAAAAAACATTGATGACCATTTAGGCTTTAAAAAATAAACATCAACAAATAAATGACAATGTCTTATATAATTACGCTTAATTATTATTTGTATGATAAGTAGTATACAATATATCGATAATTGTGCACATTTTCCATCATTTTCGCCCTAGTTATTAATTTACAAAGTTTACAGGGCTGGATTTTTATTCTGAAGGATTCCAAATATACGTGACCCAGAAGTACTTAGTTATTCTTGCCTGTTTCACAGCGGTGTGTGTGTGTGTAGTATAGTACCAGTGCAAACCACCAGAGAAGCCAAGCAGCGTTCATTTGTAGTAGGATATAACGTTACCGTCGTGACCAACATACAACATTAATGCACTGTAACATTCACGAAAAGTGACCTTTATGTAGGTAGCTAGTTATAAGAGACTCGATTACCGTAGTCAACCTGGCAGAGCTGTCACTGTCCCTCTGTTGTATCGGGTATGATATCCGTTGGCTAGCTGTCAAGCTAGCAGTCTCCAGACCATCCTTATACAATTAGCTAGTTTAGTGTTTATCTCGAAATAAGAATGAGTATTAAATTGACAACTCAAGCTTATTGCAAGATGCTTTTGCATGCTGCTAAATATCCCCATTGCGCCGTGAACGGATTACTGGTTGCTGAGAAACAGAAGGAGAAGAAAAAAGACAGTCACTCCACTCCAATCCTCTGTGTGGATTGTATACCACTATTCCACGGCACACTTGCATTGGCACCTATGCTGGAAGTGGCACTTACATTGGTGAGTGAATTGATCGTCTTTATCTTCTATTCACATCATGTTTAAAAAATGTTCATGTTACTCCATTGCATGTTCACCACAGCAAGTTGCTGGGCCTGTTGAAGTAGAAGTGCATTTAACAGCTGTCAAGCCTCCTGACACGTCAAGCTAAACGCAACATCATAGTGAAGGAAGTGTCTGATGAACTTCTCCATTGGTGGAGTTTATCAGAAACTTCCTTCACATTGGTGTTGAGGTTAGTCAAACAAGCTAATCATTTTTTTCTTTCCTCACATCCAGATTGACACGTGGTGTAAAGAGAATAAATATGTCATAGCTGGGTATTACCAAGCCAACGAGCGCACAAAGGACTTCAGGTAACAAGATTTTGATACAGGATCCTTTTCGTGCTCTGTGGAGAGTTGTGTTGATATGGTACACAAGGTACTCTGTCTTCTTTTGACTCCCACAGACCTAACCAGTTTGCTGAAAAAGTTGGGGCCAGGATTGCAGAGAACTTCAGTGAAGCAGCAATGATTATGGTAAATCCTCTGTTAGCCATCCTGTATCAGAACTGCCACATTACTGAATTCACACATAAGATCTACACTGACCACTGTATCTCTAATAATGTTGTGTTCCTCAGGTGGACAGCACCAGATTCACCATGGGCTGCTATGAGCCCATATTAGCCATCTATGACCACCATGAAAACAAGTGGAAATGCAGGGACTGTAATGCGTAAGTGTTCCTGAGCTTTCCTAATATGTAATGTGGGCTAGATATATCAAAGCTACTGAACAGCCATTTATCCAAAAAGATTTGGACATGCAGACAATTGACAGTCTTAACAGCTATACCATAAACACAGGCTGTCGACCTCTCAGAGATTCTGTAAAATTACTGATTGGATCAAAAATGAGTTCTAATATGTAATTATATGGTCAGCCTTGCATACCGCATTGCAACACTACAGCAGTTTTAGACTTGTGGAAGCATCATTTCTTGATGGGTGTCTTATTCCTGTCCAAAGAAAAAGATTTGGAACTACATGGTATACACTATGTCAATATCTGTTAGTGAAATAGAACCTAGTGTGGTAGATATTTATTTTAAGATTATTATCTATCCTGATGCCTAGTCACTTTACCCTGCCTTCATGTACATATCTACCTCAAATACCTCATACCACTGCACATTGATCTGGTACTGGTACTCCCTGTATATACCACTGCACATTGATCTGGTACTGGTACTCCCTGTATATACCTCTGCACATTGATCTGGTACTGGTACTCCCTGTATATACCTCTGCACATTGATCTGGTACTGGTACTCCCTGTATATACCTCTGCACATTGATCTGGTACTGGTACTCCCTGTATATACCTCTGCACATTGATCTGGTACTGGTACTCCCTGTATATACCACTGCACATTGATCTGGTACTGGTACTCCCTGTATATACCACTGCACATTGATCTGGTACTGGTACTCCCTGTATATACCACTGCACATTGATCTGGTACTGGTACTCCCTGTATATACCACTGCACATTGATCTGGTACTGGTACTCCCTGTATATACCACTGCACATTGATCTGGTACTGGTACTCCCTGTATATACCTCTGCACATTGATCTGGTACTGGTACTCCTGTATATACCACTGCACATTGATCTGGTACTGGTACTCCCTGTATATACCACTGCACATTGATCTGGTACTGGTACTCCCTGTATATACCACTGCACATTGATCTGGTACTGGTACTCCCTGTATATACCTCTGCACATTGATCTGGTACTGGTACTCCCTGTATATACCTCTGCACATTGATCTGGTACTGGTACTCCCTGTATATACCTCTGCACATTGATCTGGTACTGGTACTCCCTGTATATACCACTGCACATTGATCTGGTACTGGTACTCCCTGTATATACCACTGCACATTGATCTGGTACTGGTACTCCCTGTATATACCACTGCACATTGATCTGGTACTGGTACTCCCTGTATATACCACTGCACATTGATCTGGTACTGGTACTCCCTGTATATACCACTGCACATTGATCTGGTACTCATACTCCCTGTATATACCTCTGCACATTGATCTGGTACTGGTACTCCCTGTATATACCACTGCACATTGATCTGGTACTGGTACTCCCTGTATATACCACTGCACATTGATCTGGTACTCATACTCCCTGTATATACCTCTGCACATTGATCTGGTACTGGTACTCCCTGTATATACCACTGCACATTGATCTGGTACTGGTACTCCCTGTATATTGATCCATTCTTGTGTATTTTAAATTATTCCTCGTGTTACTATTTTATTTTTAAACTTTGCATTGTTGGGAAGGGCTCGTAAGCGAGCATTTCACGGTGAAGTCTACACCAGTTATATTTGCCACTTGTGACAAATGCGATTTGATTTGTGATTATTGAAGGTGGAGCTGAGGTTCTGGAGTGTTGGTTTGTGTGTGTTCTAGAGACTGCTTTGAGGACTGGTGTGAGGCTCAGAAGATCACGTCGGCTCTGCTGGAAGGCAGGTCCTACGAGAGCCTGATCGACTTCGACAATCACCTAGACGACCTCAGGAATGACTGGACCAACCCTGAGATCAACAAGTCTGTGCTGCACCTGTGCTAAGCCTCCCAGTCGAGTGACTGCACTGCACTAGACAAAGGCATTGCGGCCAAAACGGCGTTGGCCGTGCTAATACTACTGTAGCGCAGGAATGCTAAGTCTTTGTTCCTAGTGAATTGCTCTCACAGGGAAGAGAGCTTTCGGAGCACTGGCCAGTCTATTTTTATGGGCAAGCAGGACACAGGTACCATTGGGATCTTTGATCCCGTAGTAGGGAGGATCAAGACGTTGGTGTCATTCAATGCAACGTGTTCATTTTCTGTCTCATGGTTTTTGTATGCTAATAATTAATGAAGATGTATGTGTAATTCTGAATGGTAGGGAAACATGAATATCATTTATTTTGACTTATTGAATACTTTAGGTTCTTCAGAAATAGTGTTACAGAGATGATAGACATAAATTATTGTTCTGAGATGTGACTTATTGAAATATTACAGAATTGTAATCAACGAGATATGTTGTTTTATTTCACTACCTATTAAGTCTTAATGTTTATATTCTCAGAGAACTGTTTTCCTCCTGTTTTTCTTATAAGAGATAGCTTAGTATTTATTTGTTAAAAGATGATCTGATTCTTTACTTTAATTGCTGAAATAAATTATGTTATTGGATAGGTAATAAACTAAGTCACTCGGGATAAAAGCATATCCATGTTATTATTATTGATTCATTAATTATATATTTCAGGTTGGATTAAGATAAGTCTAAATAAAATAATTTGAGGTTTTGATATATTAAACCTTTTTGTAAAAAATTTTGTTTCAACAGAATGTACAAATAAAATGTAACTTTTCAGATATTGTGCATGTTTTTAATGCCTTTTTCTAAAATCACTCCCTTACTCCAGCGCTGAATGAGCTGAGTGTTAAATTTAGGATGCAGTGTTCCATCACTTTGGGTTGAGACAGCATACAGTGGATATTAATGGAAAATACTTTCCATTTATTTCCCCCCCTCCCTTTTTAGACCTTGTCTCATTGCTGCAACTCCCAACGGGCTCGGGAGAGGCAACGGTCAAGTCATGCGTCTTCCGAAACATGACCCGCCAAACCTCGCTTAACACCCGCCCGCTTAACCTGGAAGCAAGCTGCACCAATGTGTGGGAGGAAACACCGTTCAACTGACGACTGAAGTCAGCCTGCAGGCGCCCTTCCCGCCACAAGGAGTTGCTAGAGCGTAATGAGCCAAGTAAAACCCCTCCCCCAGCCAAACCCTCCCCTAACCCGGACGACACTGCGCAAATTGTGCGCCACCCTATGGGACTCCCGGTCACGGACGGTTGTGACACAGCCCGAGATCAAACCCGGGTCTGTTGTGATGCCTCAAGCACTACAATGCAGTGCCTTAGACCGCTGCACCACTCGGGAAATACTTTCCAATCTATGAGGGTGCATCAAGACAAGATATAGAAGCTGAAACATTATAGAAAATGTTATTCTAAACGATCTCTGGTTGAAGTAAGGGGCCTTGACAAATGGTATGGTGAAAAACTGATTCCTGAAAGAGCACATACCCCGAAGAACTTTCCATAACCTGAGAACATGATGGAACTACTACCCTAGGGCCCCATTCCGACAGGAAATGTACACACGCCTTTCCTAAGCACTTCTCAGTAGTTAGTAATCAGACTTACCTAGTGCTTGGACTGAAATAGATGTCCATACTTGTTTTGGGTGCCATTACTGTTTATATTTAGGTGCAGGAGCTCCACAATACTTTTGAACTAACATTCTATACGTGGAACATGAGATTAAGCAGTAGGACATTTGAGGGGATTCCCTTGCATGTGCTGAATACATTTGGCCAACAGATATTCTTGTGGAGTTTTCATTCAATAGGATTTATAGTACATTTATCTTAAGCCATCCCTTTAAATATGGGGTACCTTTAATTAGAATGTTGTAGACATACTAGGAAACATAGAGAGAAGGGGCTCAGAATACAGGGATCAATGAAAGAAAGATGTAAATATATGGATATTTTCGTCTCCATTTCAGCACCAACTGGTAGATTTTAGGGTTAGGAAAGTATGTATGACTCATTAATAAGAGCCTTTATGCACAAAATATATTGATGAATCGAAAATAGTGGTTTTGTTTCATCCTGAAAGTTGTCAAAATCGAGTTTAAACCACTAAATATTGGAATGTGGGAAAAAGCAGGCAGTAAATGTTGAACAACAGTCCTATTAATCTACAATAATCCTCACTAATCATGGAACTATATGACAATGGGTATGTGTGGTCCGAGTTCCATCATTATTCTAATAGGCTACATGTCCCACACTATTGCACAACATTACCCTAATATGATCCACTCATTTCTTATTTATTTCACCTTTATTTAACTAGGCAAGCCAGTTAAGAACACATTATTATTTTCAATGACGGTCTAGGAACAGTGGGTTAACTGCCTTGTTCAGGGGCAGAACAACAGATTTGTACCTTGTCAGCTCGGGGATTCGATCTTGCATCCTTTCTGTTACTATGCTAGCGACCCTCAGGAATAACTACACAGGCTTGACAGGAAAGAAAGGTAAATGGAATGGAATGATGCAAAATATAATAACATCAAATGGAAGAAAACAAACACTAAATTGACAGTTGTAAATGTATTTGGGTATTACTGATGGTGGGTCCTGATAGTGGCTAATATTTAACATGATACAAATTGTGAAATAAAATTGAGAAAACTCTGGGTATATAATTGAAACATTCTAAAGCGTATACATCACTCGGCAGGTTCAGCCCTACAGAAGCCTGTAGCTTGGGTCTCCACATTTCATCCACTTAAATTGTGAGGGCACACAATTACAATTCTGAATAACGGCACAGCCATTTGTAGCCTATTTAATTGTTCGTGTTTATATGATTTTTTGTTTGCTTCTACTTGACTGGTTTCACATTAGTCTCCAAGGATCATAAGGGAAAATCATATGCAAAAATTGCTGTCTAGTTACCATCCCTTTCACCAAACGGATTACTCATTTACCCAGATCTGATCGATAGCTCTTATCAGTTGATGAATTACAGTGCATGGAGAATGCTGTTATTTCTATGGGGAAAAAATTAAGTAGATGCTTTTTCCACTAGGAAACGGTAGGTTCGCTTGACCTTATTCATGGTTTCCTAGGGCATAAAGGTGGTGGAATAATGAGGGAATTGTGTCATAATCGGAATAGAGCATATCTGTAGACAAAAAGGAATCAAGTTAATTGCCATTATAGCACAAATAATATTTGTATTTTTTGTATTTTATTTTATTTAACCTTTATTTTACTAGGCAAGTCAGTTAAGAACAAATTCTTATGTACAATGACGGTCTACCAAAAGGCAAAAAGCCTCCTGTGGGGACGGGGGCTGGGATTCAAAATAAATCAATCAATAAAATATAAATATAGGACAAAACACACATCACGACAAGAGAGACAACACAACACTACATAAAGAGAGACCTAAGACAACAACATAGCAAGGAAGCAACACATGACAAGACAGCATGGTAGCAACACAACATGACAACAACATGGTAGCAACACAACATGGTACAGACATTATTGGGCACAAACATCAGCACAAAGGGCATGAAGGTAGAGATAACAATACATCCCACAAAGCATCCACAACTGACATGATTGAGTCTTTGAATGAAGACATGGCGATAAAACCGTCCAGTTTGAGTGTTTGTTGCAGCTCGTTCCAGTCACTAGCTGCAGTGAACTGAAAAGAGGAGTGACGCAGGGATGTGTGTGCTTTGGGGACCTTCAACAGAATGTGACTGGCAGAACGGGTGTTGTACTGTATGTGGAGGATGAGGGCTGTATTAGGAATCTCAGATAGGGGGGAGTGAGACCTAAGAGGGTTTGATAAATAAGCATCAACCAATGGGTCTTGAGACGGGTATACAGAGATGACCAGTTTACAGAAGAGTATAGAGTGCAGTGATGTGACTTATAAGGAGCATTGGAGGAAAATCTGATGGCCGAATGGTAAAGAACATCTAGCCGCTCGAGAGCACCCGTACCTGCCGATCTATACATTCTGAATCAGGGTTAGTTTGGCAGCTGGAGTGAAAGAGGTGCTATTACAATATAGGAAACCAAGTCTAGATTTAACTTTAGCCTGCAGCTTTGATATGTGCCGAGAGAAGGACAGTGTACTGTCTAGCCATACTCCCAAGTACTTGTATGAGGTGACTACTTCAAGTTCTAAACCCTCAGAGGTAGTAATCACACCTGTGAGAAGAGGGGCATTCTTCTTACCAAACCACATGACCTTTGTTTTGGAGGTGTTCAGAACAAGATTAAGGGCAGAGAAAGCTTGTTGGACAGTAAGAAAGATTTGTTGTAGAGCATTTAACACAAAATCCGAGGAGGGACGAACTATGGCTGCCTTCCAAGCAATGGGAACCTCCCCAGAAAGGAGAGACAGGTTAAACATGTTGGAGATAGGCTTGGAGATGATAGGGGCAGCAACCTTAAAGAAGAAAGGGTCTAAACCATCTGACCCAGATGTTTTTTTGGGGTCAAGTTTCAGGAGCTCCTTTAGCACCTCGGACTCAGTGACTGCCTGCAGGGAGAAACTATGAGGCGGGCAGGGGAAAAAGAGGGAGAAGAATTGGGGATAGTCATATTAGAAGGGGTGGGAGATGAGGAAATGTTGGATGGGCAAGGAGGCATGGCTGAGTCAAATAGGAATCCTGACTTAATGAAGTGTTGATTAAAGAGTTCAGCCATGTACTTCTTGTCAGTAACAACCACATCATCAACTTTAAGGGACATGTGCAGCTGTGAGGACGAGGGTTTATTCTCCAGGTCTTTAACCATTTTCTAGAACTTCTTGGGGTTAGACCCACAGAGAGAGAACTGCTCCTTAAAGTAACTAACGTTGACCTTCCGGATAGCCTGAGTGGACTTATTTCTCATTTGCCTGAACGAGAGCTAGTCAGCCTGATTATAACATTGACATTATTGTTAACAGCATTAAAAATAATGATGACCAAATAGTTATCATGGAAATAACAGTTATAAATAACAAAACGTTATTTTTCATGGTAATATTAATAATACTAGTAATATTAATATGAATAATAATATAATTATAATAATTATAATAATCAACTTTAGAAAACACTTTTAAATCCCATTGTTAATTACCCCATTCCTATTGAACACTGTTCAGTACGTTTTTCTTTTTGGACATATCTCCGCCACACCTTAATTTCTTAGCTCTCCAGCCGGAATGAATAGCGGGTTGAATAGAATCAAGGTCAGCAAACACATAGATAGAAAAGTGCATAAAAAGGGAATTAGCCTACGTTCCATTTACGCACGCTTAACTCGTGTCGGAATCGACCCCATATTAAACCATCTAATTATTTCAGGTGGCTACATGAAGTGTTGTTTCTCTCTGCAGGTCTTTCTCTACGGTCTCTGGCCATGTTGTGCGTCTGTGCCTCTAGTGTGGGTAAATACTTCCACCCAGTGACGATTGTATGCAATTGACTGATTTGGAGAGGAGGCGGGACTTCCGTGTTTGCTGTGACACTACTCTGAATATTTCGCGGGAACTTGCGAAAGCGTCGATAGGCACTGTTGCTGCGGAGATAACATTACACGTAAAACGATAAAAGTACGGTTATAATGGACCCTTCTGAGGTCGAATTCCTTGCCGAGAAGGAGTTAGTGAAGATTATCCCCAATTTCAGTCTTGACAAAATCTACTTGATCGGGGTGAGTTGGTTAACGTCTTTAGCATAGCTAACCAGTTTCTTGTTTAGTTACGAGGTTAGCCTGGCTATTTTTCTGGCCTGATCACGGATGTTGTTTAATAACTAGCTGATTCATAACTACTAGCTAGCCAAATTAATACAGCCCACAGCAATTTACTAGCCATCTAACTAGCTAGCTACACTCCAGACTCCCATGTTTTTATGCCAGATCCATGGGGATGGCACATGGCTAACTAGCTAACGCGTTACTGACACTGTAAGTTTGTTTACATTCTGTATGACTCAGAAGTGGATTTCTGTCTCCAGGGTGATCTTGGTCCTTTTAACCCAGGGCTACCTGTCGACGTGCCTGTGTGGCTGGCCCTCAATCTGAAACAGAGGCAGAAATGCAGGATAGTGCCACCAGAGTGGATGGATGTAGGTAAGTTAAGGAGACGGGTATCTCTGAGCGTTTATCATAATCCTGGTTAAATAATATATGTATAAATGATGTATGTTAATATATTGTCTACAAAGATGGTGCCTCTCGTAAACCAATGTCAGAGCTGAACTTCTTTCCTTTTTCATCTGTGTGCAGAGAAACTGGAGGAGATAAGAGAGCTAGAGAGGAAGGAAGACACATTCACCCCTGTCCCCAGTCCATACTACATGGAGCTGACCAAGCTGCTACTCAACCAGTCAGTATCATCCTACACCTCCTAACTTTAAGCTTGGATATATTGTCTTAGTTTGGATACAGCTATTGATTTATAATTTAACTGGAATTGGAAGGTGTGTTCAAGCTGTTGTCATATATCCCTGTTTCTCTGCAGTGCATCTGATAACATTCCCAAAGCGGATGAGATCCGTACACTGGTGAAGGACATCTGGGACACGCGCATCGCCAAGCTCCGCCTCTCCGCTGACAGCTTCATCAGCCAGCAGGAAGCACACGCCAAGGTATCAATCACTGAGGAAGTTCGATTATAACCGGGGGGCACCGGGTTATGGCCGGTCATTTGACCGGAAAAACCGACAAGGGCAGACCTCCCTGCTCAAATGGAACAGTAGTCAGCGCCACCGGGTCATATTGTCAACAAGGCAGCAAGATAGACGTGGCATTAATAAGATGATAGAAGTAAAGTATAGTTGGATGAATGCATCTGTCTATGAACTTTGTGTAGAAACATTATTTCTTCCCTTATTTACATTCTCCTCTCTTTTCATCTCCCTCTCCATCTTTCCCTCTCCAGCTGGACAACCTAACTCTGATGGAGATTAACACGACACGGTCGTTCCTGCTGGACACTCTCAACTGCATGTATAAGCTGCGCTCCAACTTGCAGCCCGGCTCCAGTGGGGGCAAAGCCCAGGACCACCAATGATCTGTATTTACGGACGAGACCTGCGCCGCAGCCTCTCCTTCTCCTAAGCAAGATGGAGCAGACTTAGGCCCAGCTTTACTAAGCATTTGCACCAGCTGCAAAGTAAAATCAAATCTGTAATACGGAGAGCGTGGACAGAATCATGGAATCCAGACATTAAATCAGAATTCAACAAAATTCTAAAATGCATTGAACTTAGTAGGGAATCTTATTGAACATTAATTAGCCCAAGTTTATCATAAGGCATGAACAGAATGCATCAGTGATTTGTATTTCCTGCTACTTTCTGAAGAGTACATTTCTGATGTGGTTTAATCATTCTTGTGGACTTTTCTATTAAAAAAAAGTGTTGTTTTTTTGTGTGACAACTAAATGGAAATTTAGAAAAAATCAAATTGACTCACAAAAAGTAAAACAAATTTATAGGGCCCTAAGTCTGGTCCTAGTGAAGACAGAGCTGAGCAGCAGATCTTATGAAGTGGGAGCACTTATCTGAAGTTGTCATGCCCCAACTATCTGATTCCAACTGGATTTGTTTCTAGTTGAAGCTTCGGCAGTCCTCTTCAGCAGGTCATGGACTCCCTGGAGGAAACACTCTGCTTTGGTCTGGCTGATCCATGTATGGTTGGACTTTTCCCCCCAAAATCTGGGTTGATGCCTTTTAAAATATTAGTATAAATGTCATGCTTAATAGAGGTAGCAGTGATGGTTTAGCGATAGATACCTTGTGTAACAGGTTTCTAGCCTTGTATGATTCTGAATAGACCGGTAAGTCTAGTTTGAGGAAGAAGAACAACATGTTATAGATGGAGGGCTGCAGGCCTACATTGGGAAATCAAAGAAGCAACATGCGAAACATGTTATAACATGTAATGTTTCAGTATGTGTAATTAAAATATCTATATATTTTTGTTAAGTGTGTGTTGTGACAAAGTACATCCCCTTATGTTAGGCCAGGGGACACCTCATAACCCTGATTTCTACATGTATGCCTCTGGATACATAAGACAGTTGGCATGTACACTATGTGTATTCTCTCCTTGAATTTAAGCTTGAGAATAGCATGCTAATCATACCGCTATTGGTTTGGGGTGGCGATTAAAGAAAAGGAGGTGTGTCTACAGATACGTTGTATTCTACACTGTTTTTTAACTTAATACCCTCATAATTCTACCCCCATTACGCATGATACAACTAATAAGACTGAGCAACCTGTCAGTTTCCAATAGAAATAATACCATCCTCCATGCACTGCAATTTACAGATTGATAAGAGCTAGCTAAATGAGTAAACCGTTTAGATAATGGGATTGTAGTTAGAATTTACAATTGTTTTAGATCTATTTTACCTTATAATTGCTGGAAACAAAATGTGAAACCAGTCATCTGGCAGAAAACTGAAGCATATCAGCTTTTCCAGTTAAGTTTATTAAAGTTGAGCTGACATCCAAATTGCTATGGCTGTAGTCATGAATCTAGCAAAATGTTATTCATCTAGCTCTGACCTTAGGCTTTCACCTGGAGTTGTTTATGTCTGAGGAAAAAAACACTTTTCAACCCATAAGATCTAGCACACAACAACAGTATAATAAAACAGATAGAAATAAAAATAGGGAATTAAGTATTTCTGTCTGTAATAAAGCCCCTTTGTGCGGAAAAAAATCATTCTGGTTGGCTGGGCCTGGCTGCCAAGTGGGTGGGCCTATGCCCTCCAAGGCCCACCCATGGCTGCACCCCTACCCGATCATGTGAAATCCATAGATTAGGGCCTAAGTTATATGTTTCAATATGACTTATCTCCTTATATGAACTGTAACTCTGTAAAAACTTTGAAGTTGTTGCATGTTGCGTAACATTTTTGTTCAGTATATTTATATCTGCCTACTCGAGATAAATTCAGTGATTGCTTTGCCATGTCTGTGCCATGAAGCAGTCCAGCTGGGTGCATGTTTTACTAAGGACCGCTCCTTTGACATGATGTCGCAGTCAGTAAGTAAAAGTAAAGAAAATAGAAAATTACTCAAGTAAAAGTGAAAGTCACCCAATAAAACGCTACTTGAGTAAAAGTCTAAAAGTATTTGGTTTTAAATATACTTAAGTATCAAAAGTAAATGTATTTGCTAAAATATACTTAAGTATTGAAAGTAGAAGTATAAATCATTTAAAATTCCCTATATTAAACAAACTAGATGGCACAATTGATTTATTTATGGATAACCAGGGGCACACTCCAACACAGACATAATTTACAAACGAAGCATTTGTGTTTAGTGAGTCTGCCAGATCAGAGGCAATAGGGATGACCAGAGATACTCTCTTGATAAGTGCGTGAACTGGACCATTTTTCTGTCATGCTAGCCGTTCAAAATGTAATGAGTACTTTGGAATTTCAGGGAAAAACTGAAACAAGTTTGTAGAGTCACAAGCTTGATATAGTCATTGCGTGCTAGGAATATGGGACCAAATACTTAACTTGACTAAATTGAATACACTATAAGTGAATTTCTCAGAATACTTATGACGCATTCAAATGGAGGGACTAGATACATACATAAAGTGCTTTCATTTATAAATGATAAAACAGATATGTATGAAAATACCCTCAAATAAAAGGTGACATTCTGTACTGTCACCTTATAGAAAACATTTGATCTCAAATCCAAAATGCTGGAGTATAGAGCCAAATGAAAAGTTTTAGCTTCAGTCTATGTCCAAATAACTATGCACAGAACTTTGCCTCAGCGTATGCATTCTTCATAAAATGTCTAGCGTTGCAGTGTTGTCGGTGTAAACTGACTTGATTTCATGTAATAATGTCCTCACAAGAATATGGTTTGCTGCAGGAGAATTACAGCCCTAGATAGCGCTGGTAAGAACAACACACCTGTCCAACTACAGCTAACTAGTATGAGTCTTCCTCCCTGGTAAGACCATGGAATAGAATCATACAGGTTTTATTATTAACAATGTTGTGTAGCCTTTCTATTTACTGACAGAATAGATGTAACACCTCAGGAAGTGTTTTCCATGTGGGAGTGGTCAACCCTGCCGCATGTTGCACAGTTCCTAAGAAACGATAGAGTGGAGAATCAGACCTCAGCTGACTTGAGAAATGTCATCCACCCACAGAGAAGTCCTTCTTCTTCCATCTCTGGTTAACCCACGCAATGACTACTGTTGTTCAGGTTGAATTAATCATATTAAATATGAATGAATGTATATCTTGTCACGTTATAGCCTATGTAGAGGTTCATATTTAAGTGCGTAGCCAGGCTATGCATCCGGGACCATCCCGGAAGAGACCATTCTGGCTACGCTTCCAGGACCATTATGGCTAGATGTGATAACCTCCCCTCATGTATAAAAAAGGTGGCGTAGTACATGCTATTCTTTATTATAGGTCATATTATTTCACCCTTCCCCCTCGCGGCGAGTCAGCCCCAGGTTTTCAGGGCTGAGCCCTGAATGTTCTGAAACTCTGATGACGCCTCCGTTCAAGATAGTATAGATGGGTTCTTTAGCAACACAACCGAAAGTTATTTGGCATTTTTGAATGATTATTCAGATAATGGACAGACAGGTAGAGGGCAGAACACACACGGATCCCCTACCAAATCAACCCCCCTCATGCTCTATTAGAGCCCCACCCCAAAACTAGACTGAAAGCAGGCATGATATACAATGAATAATATAATCGAATAGTAAAAAAAATACAAAGATATGTAAAACCAAAAGTTAAAAAATAAACCAAATAAACCATAGAACTGTTTAGAGGGGTCTACTGTGGTGCCACTCCATAGAACTGTTTAGAGGGGCCTCTTGTGGTGCCACTCCATAGAACTGTTTAGAGGGGTCTACTGTGGTGCCACTCCATAGAACTGTTTAGAGGGGCCTCTTGTGGTGCCACTCCATAGAACTGTTTAGAGGGGCCTCTTGTGGTGCCACTCCATAGAACTGTTTAGAGGGGCTTCTTGTGGTGCCACTCCATAGAACTGTTTAGAGGAACCTCCTGTAGTGCCACTCCATAGAACTGTTTAGAGGGGTCTACTGTGGTGCCACTCCATAGAACTGTTTAGAGGGGCCCTTGTGGTGCCACTCCATAGAACTGTTTAGAGGGGCTTCTTGTGGTGCCACTCCATAGAACTGTTTAGAGGGGACCTACTGTGGTGCCACTCCATAGAACTGTTTAGAGGGGTCTACTGTGGTGCCACTCCATAGAACTGTTTAGAGGGGCTTCCTGTGGTGCCACTCCATAGAACTGTTTAGAGGGGCTACTGTGGTGCCACTCCATAGAACTGTTTAGAGGGGTCTACTGTGGTGCCACTCCATAGAACTGTTTAGAGGGGCTTCTTGTGGTGCCACTCCATAGAACTGTTTAGAGGGGTCTACTGTGGTGCCACTCCATAGAACTGTTTAGAGGGGTCTACTGTGGTGCCACTCCATAGAACTGTTTAGAGGGACCTCCTGTAGTGCCACTCCATAGAACTGTTTAGAGAGGCCTCCTGTAGTGCCACTCCATAGAACTGTTTAGAGGGGTCTCCTGTGGTGCCACTCCATAGAACTGTTTAGAGAGGCCTCCTGTAGTGCCACTCCATAGAACTGTTGAGGGGCCTCCTGTGGTGCCACTCTTAATTATGCAGTAAAGAAAGAAGGTTCTGTAAGTCTCTCCAGTATCTTAGAAAAGGTTTCAAAAATTGATATCCAGAAATCTGTCCATTTCGGCCATGTCCAAAACATGTGTAATAAAGTATCAGGAGCCTGCTTACATTGGTCACAAGTGGGATCTATTTCTGGTCTAATCTTGGATCATTTTGACAAATGGGGCTAGCTAAGATTGTTGACAGCATGTAAACTATATTTCATCTCCAATGTTTATTGAAAACATCAATACCTTGTTGTCTCTCCAATACATCTCTACAGTTGTTGCCACAATGGCAAAGATGTGGCAACAGTCAAAACGCCTAAAAAACAAGACATGCTATCAAGAACAAGTTAAAACTAGCTGAAACGAGACACCTACGATTCCCCACAAGGCAGCTTATTGTCATTGTTGCAAGCTATCAGGCAACAACACATGGACTTCTGCCCCATTGAAGCGTGCACATCGTTTTCGTGACATTGTCAGCTAACCTTATAACGACACAGGGTGAGGCCCAATGCAGACACAGGAGGCAGACGGTTCGAGTCTCTGATATTTATTGAAATACAAGGGGCAGGCAATTGGCAGGTCGGGGTCAGGCAGACGGGCTCAGTGTCAGAGCAGGCAGAATGGTCAGGCAGGCGGACTCAGTGTCAGCGCAGGCAGAATGATCAGGCAGCCGGGCTCAGAGACAGAGCAGGCTGAATGATCAGGCAGTCAGAGCAGGCTGAATGATCAGGCAGGCGGGCTCAGCGTCAGAGCAGGCTGAATGATCAGGCAGCCGGGCTCAGCGTCAGAGCAGGCAGAATGATCAGGCAGTCGGGCTCAGCGTCAGAGCAGGCTGAAAGATCAGGCAGCCGGGCACAGCGTCAGAGCAGGCTAAATGATTAGGCAGCCGGGCTCAGTGTCAGAGCAGGCTAAATGATCAGGCAGCCGGGCTCAGCGTCAGAGCAGGCTGAATGATCAGGCAGTCGGGCTCAGCGTCAGGGCAGGTAGAACTGGTCAGAACCGGGAGGGCTAGAAAAACAGAGACTAGGAAACCAGGAGCACTGAAAAACACGCTGGTAAGCTTGACAAGACAAACTGGCAACAGACAAATAGAGAACACAGGTATAAATACACTAGGGATAATGAGGAAGATGGGCGACAACTGGAGGGGGTGGAGACAAGCACAAAGACAGGTGAAATAGATCAGGGTGTGACAAACCTGTCTATAGAGATATCTGTGAGCCTACACTACTGCCTCATTAAAACAACATTTATTCATCAAAAAGCAGTCAAGCTTTACTGTAATTTTTCTAACAAATGCATGTACTACAGTTACACACATACAGGCTACGGTGTAATGACATATTATTGTGTGTGTGTGTGTGTGTGTCAAAGTTTAGCTTGACATGATTCATGGCCACCAACTTGCTAAATCCTGTTTTCCAAAAGTGAACATGAGATGACTGTTGGGAAGGCTATACAGTATGTGTAACGGTTTTCTTCTGGTGAAAGAGAAGCGGACCAAAATGCAGCGTGGTGGTTATTCATGTTTAATTTATAAAGACACTATACATGAATAAACGAACAAAAACAATAAACGTGCGAAAACCTAAACAGCCCTATCTGGTGCAAACACAGAGACAGGAACAATCACCCACAAAACCCAACACAAAACAGGCTACCTAAATATGGTTCCCAATCAGAGACAATGACTAACACCTGCCTCTGATTGAGAACCATATCAGCCCAAACATAGAAATAGACAAACCAGACACACAACATAGAATGCCCACCCAGCTCACGTCCTGACCAACACTAAAACAAGGAAAACACAGACGAACGATGGTCAGAACGTGACAGTACCCCCCCCCCCAAGGTGCGGACTCCGAACGCACAACCTAAACCTATAGGGGAGGGTCTGGGTGGGCATCTGTCCGCGGTGGCGGCTCTGGCGCTGGACGTGGACCCCACTCCATAATTGTCTTAGTCCACCTCCTTAGCGTCCCTTGAGTGGCGACCCTCGCTGCTAACCTTGGCCTAGGAAACCTAACAACGGGCCCCACTGGACTGAGGGGCAGCTCCGGACTGAGGTAGCTCAGGACTGAGGGGTAGCTCGGGACTGAGGGGAAGCTCGGGACTGAGGGGAAGCTCGGGACTGAGGGGAAGCTCGGGACTGAGGGGAAGCTCCGACAGGTTGATGGATCTAGCAGATCCTGGCTGGCTGGTGGTTCCGGCAGATCCTGGCTGACTGGCAGATCCTGGCTGACTGGCAGATCCTGGCTGAATGGCGGATCCTGGCAGACTGGCGAATCCTGGCTGACTGACGGCTCTGGCGGACCCTGGCTGAATGGCGGATCCTGGCTGACTGGCGGATCCTGGCTGACTGGCGGATCCCGGCAGAGTGGCGGATCCTGGCAGACTGGCGGATCCTGGCTGACTGGCAGTTCTGGCAGATCCTGGCTGACTGGTGGATCCTGGCTGACTGGCAGATCTAACTGATCCTGGCAGACTGGCGGCTCTGGCGGATCCTGGCTGACTGGTGGCACTGGGCAGACTGGCGGCACTGGCGGCGCTGGGCAGACTGGCGGCACTGGCGGCGCTGGGCAGACTGGCGGCGCTGGACAGACTGGCGGCCCCTGGCTGACTGGCGGCACTGACGGCCCCTGGCTGACTGGCGGCACTGACGGCGCTGGGCAGACGGGAAGCTCCGGCAACGCTGGAGAGGAAGGCTCTGGCAGCGCTGGACTAAGGAGCTCTGGCACCTCTGGAATGAGGGGCTCTTGCACCTCTGGACTGAGGGGCGGGAGCTCTGGCAGCGCCGAACAGGCGGGAGACTCTGGTTACGCTGGAGAGGAGGAAGGCTCCGGCAGCGCTGGACAGGCGGAACGCACTGTAGGCCTGATGCGTGGTGCTGGCACTGGTGGTACTGGGCCGAGGACACGCACAGGAAGCCTGGTGCGGGGAGCTGCCACCGGAGGGCTGGTGTGTGGAGGTGGCACTGGATGGACCGGACCGTGAAGGCGTACTGGAGATCTTGAGAGCAGGGCTGGCACTAACCGCCCTGGCTGGATCTTCACCCTAACCCGGCAGATGTGGGAAGCTAGGATGTAGCGCACCGGGCTAAGCACGCGTACTGGGGACACCGTGCGAACCACCGCATAACACGGTGCCTGACCAGCACCACGCTCGCCACGGTTAGCACTGCTAGGAGCACTGTAGTGCTGAGATGGCACAGGACGTGCAAGGCTAGGGAGATGCACAGGAGGCCTGGTGCGTGAGGCTGGCACAGTCTTCACCAGACAACTAGCACGCACCTCAGGACGAGTATGGAGAGCTGACCCAGGTGTCATCAAATCCTCGACACGCTCCGTTGGACGAATTCCGTGTCTCATGCACCAACACAGCAACTCCCTCATATTTATTTATTTATTTATTTATTTCACCTTTATTTAACCAGGTAGGCTAGTTGAGAACAAGTTCTCATTTGCAACTGCGACCTGGCCAAGATAAAGCATAGCAGTGTGAACAGACAACACAGAGTTACACATGGAGTAAACAATTAACAAGTCAATAACACAGTAGAAAAAAAAGGGGAGTCTATATACATTGTGTGCAAAAGGCATGAGGAGGTAGGCGAATAATTACAATTTAGCAGATTAACACTGGAGTGATAAATGATCAGAAGGTCATGTACAGGTAGAGATATTGGTGTGCAAAAGAGCAGAAAAGTAAATAAATAAAAACAGTATGGGGATGAGGTAGGTAAAAATGGGTGGGCTATTTACCGATAGACTATGTACAGCTGCAGCGATCGGTTAACTGCTCAGATAGCAGATGTTTGAAGTTGGTGAGGGAGATAAAAGTCTCCAACTTCAGCGATTTTTGCAATTTGTTCCAGTCACAGGCAGCAGAGAACTGGAACGAAAGGCGGCCAAATGAGGTGTTGGCTTTAGGGATGATCAGTGAGATACACCTGCTGGAGCGCGTGCTATGGATGGGTGTTGCCATCGTGACCAGTGAACTGAGATAAGACGGAGCTTTACCTAGCATGGACTTGTAGATGACCTGGAGCCAGTGGGTCTGGCGACGAATATGTAGCGAGGGCCAGCCGACTAGAGCATACAAGTCGCAGTGGTGGGTGGTATAATGTGCTTTAGTGACAAAACGGATGGCACTGTGAGAAACTGCATCCAGTTTGCTGAGTAGAGTGTTGGAAGCAATTTTGTAGATGACATCGCCGAAGTCGAGGATCGGTAGGATAGTCAGTTTTACTAGGGTAAGTTTGGCGGCGTGAGTGAAGGAGGCTTTGTTGCGGAATAGAAAGCCGATTCTTGATTTGATTTTCGATTGGAGATGTTTGATATGAGTCTGGAAGGAGAGTTTACAGTCTAGCCAGACACCTAGGTACTTATAGATGTCCACATATTCAAGGTCAGAACCATCCAGGGTGGTGATGCTGGTCAGGCGTGCGGGTGCAGGCAGCGAACGGTTGAAAAGCATGCATTTGGTTTTACTAGCGTTTAAGAGCAGTTGGAGGCCACGGAAGGAGTGTTGTATGGCATTGAAGCTCGTTTGGAGGTTAGATAGCACAGTGTCCAAGGACGGGCCGGAAGTATATAGAATGGTGTCGTCTGCGTAGAGGTGGATCAGGGAATCGCCCGCAGCAAGAGCAACATCATTGATATAGACAGAGAAAAGAGTCGGCCCGAGGATTGAACCCCGTGGCACCTCCATAGAGACTGCCAGAGGACCGGACAGCATGCCCTCCGATTTGACACACTGAACTCTGTCTGCAAAGTAATTGGTGAACCAGGCAAGGCAGTCATCCGAAAAACCGAGGCTACTGAGTCTGCCGATAAGAATATGGTGATTGACAGAGTCGAAAGCCTTGGCAAAGTCGATGAAGACGGCTGCACAGTACTGTCTTTTATCGATGGCGGTTATGATATCGTTTAGTACCTTGAGCGTGGCTGAGGTGCACCCGTGACCGGCTCGGAAACCCTATTGCACAGCGGAGAAGGTACGGTGGGATTCGAGATGGTCTCTCTCCTCCAATCTCCCCATTAACTCCTTCCCCTGGCTCTGCCCAGTGTCCTTTCCCGTCTAGAATCTCCTCCCAAGTCCATTTCTCCAAGTAGTGCAGCCTCTCCCACTGCTGCTGCTGCTGCTGCTGCTGCTGCTGCTGCCTCTGTTGCCTCTCCTGCTGCTGCTTTTGCTGTTGCCCGTCACCACGCCGCTTGGTCCTGTTGTGGTGGGTGATTCTGTAACGGTTTTCTTCTGGTGAAAGAGAAGCGGACCAAAATGCAGCGTGGTGGTTATTCATGTTTAATTTATAAAGACACTATACATGAATAAACTAACGAAAACAATAAACGTGCGAAAACCTAAACAGCCCTATCTGGTGCAAACACAGAGACAGGAACAATCACCCACAAAACCCAACACAAAACAGGCTACCTAAATATGGTTCCCAATCAGAGACAATGACTAACACCTGCCTCTGATTGAGAACCATATCAGCCCAAACATAGAAATAGACAAACCAGACACACAACATAGAATGCCCACCCAGCTCACGTCCTGACCAACACTAAAACAAGGAAAACACATACGAACGATGGTCAGAACGTGACAGTATGCCTCTCCCTCTTAGATGCTTCCCTCCATCTATTACAAAAGGAGCACAATATGTAGATGACTTCATTCTTGAGAGGTATAAGAGGCCACATCCTATTCTGGGCTTCATAAAGAGGAACCTTCAACAGCTCATATAAAGAGCTTCTGCCTCAAAGGACCACTCCCTGAAGCATGAATAACAAAGTCATGTAAAGACAGTGGAGTGATCAGCAGACGATTAGTGGGTCAGACTTTGTTTCAGGTTTTATTGTTTATTTACGTATTTGTCTAAATTGACAGGATTGACTATCAGGAACAGGGAATATAGGCCTATATGACAACTTAGCAGCGTAAATATACACAACACAAAGTATTTTTGTTTATGTAATTCTACTGACACTAAAGGACTAGGGTGGGGATTCAGTACAAGGCTCAAGTGTAAATTGCCTTTAAATTACCTTTACTGTACATGATCAACTCAACTACATTGCTATGCAATCGGGAAAATACAATATGTAACAACATGTTAATAAAATGATAGTGTTACTACAGAGGCATAAGTGTTAACGGTAATAATACCAAAACTAAATACAGTATAAGACTAAGTATCTAAGGGAATATCCAAACACTGCCTTGTTGAATCGACTACAACCAAAACTAAATACAGTATAAGACTAAGTATCTAAGGGAATATCCAAACACTGCCTTGTTGAATTGACTACAACCAAAACTAAATACAGTATAAGACTAAGTATCTAAGGGAATATCCAAACACTGCCTTGTTGAATCGACTACAACCAAGGGACCAAATAATGTATTCTGAGGAAAATATCCCTTTAAAACTGGTGTGATGTGTATGTTTGAAACAAGAAGACACCTTTGTTGTACTTACAGTCCTAGTTATCCAAAAGGTGCTCACAACAATACTTCCTCATGTTGTACAGGAAATAAGGAACAGGGCCAGTGATGCAGGTGTTGTCTTAAGAAGAAGATTTATGAAATGTATTGCACATATCATTTGATTTGACACAGATCCTTTCCTCATCTGAGTCTTGTATTGTGCTTTCATACAGTAGGTCTGTCCGAGACATCATGGAGGGTAATAACAGTAGGTCTGTCTGAGACATCATGGAGGGTAACAACAGTAGGTCTGTCTGAGACATCATGGAGGGTAACAACAGTAGGTCTGTCCGAGACATCATGGAGGGTAATAACAGTAGGTCTGTCTGAGACATCATGGAGGGTAACAACAGTAGGTCTGTCTGAGACATCATGGAGGGTAATAACAGTAGGTCTGTCTGAGACATCATGGAGGGTAATAACAGTAGGTCTGTCTGAGACATCATGGAGGGTAACAACAGTAGGTCTGTCCGAGACATCATGGAGGGTAATAACAGTAGGTCTGTCTGAGACATCATGGAGGGTAACAACAGTAGGTCTGTCTGAGACATCATGGAGGGTAATAACAGTAGGTCTGTCTGAGACATCATGGAGGGTAATAACAGTAGGTCTGTCTGAGACATCATGGAGGGTAACAACAGTAGGTCTGTCTGAGACATCATGGAGGGAAATAACAGTAGGTCTGTCTGAGACATCATGGAGGGTAACAACAGTAGGTCTGTCTGAGACATCATGGAGGGTAACAACAGTAGGTCTGTCTGAGACATCATGGAGGGTAACAACAGTAGGTCTGTCTGAGACATCATGGAGGGCAATAACAGTAGGTCTGTCTGAGACATCATGGAGGGTAACAACAGTAGGTCTGTCTGAGACATCATGGAGGGTAACAACAGTAGGTCTGTCCGAGACATCATGGACGGTAACAACAGTAGGTCTGTCTGAGACATCATGGAGGGTAACAACAGTAGGTCTGTCTCAGACATCATGGAGGGTAATAACAGGTCTGTCTGAGACATCATGGAGGGTAATAACAGGTCTGTCTGAGACATCATGGAGGGTAACAACAGTAGGTCTGTCTGAGACATCATGGAGGGTAACAACAGTAGGTCTGTCTGAGACATCATGGAGGGTAACAACAGTAGGTCTGTCTGAGACATCATGGAGGGTAATAACAGGTCTGTCTGAGACATCATGGAGGGTAATAACAGTAGGCCTGTCCGAGACATCATGGAGGGTAACAACAGGTCTGTCTGAGACATCATGGAGGGTAATAACAGTAGGTCTGTCCAAGACATCATGGAGGGTAACAACAGGTCTGTCTGAGACATCATGGAGGGTAATAACAGGTCTGTCTGAGACATCATGGAGGGTAATAACAGGTCTGTCTGAGACATCATGGAGGGTAATAACAGTAGGTCTGTCCGAGACATCATGGAGGGTAACAACAGTAGGTCTGTCTGAGACATCATGGAGGGTAATAACAGGTCTGTCTGAGACATCATGGAGGGTAATAACAGTAGGTCTGTCTGAGACATCATGGAGGGTAATAACAGACAACAGAGACAAAGATCATGAGAAAGATCAGAAGAAAGACCCCAGATCCCTGCTCCTCAATGTTCTCCTGCTGTTTGGGGACCACGCTCCTCAATGTTCTCCTGCTGTTTGGGGACCACGCTCCTAAAAGTTATCCTGCTGTTTGGGGACCACACTCTTCAATGTTCTCCTGCTGTTTGGGGACCACGCTCCTAAAAGTTCTCCTGCTGTTTGGGGACCACACTCGGAAATACGGAAATAACAAAGAGAAACGACCGAAAACAGTTCTGGCTGGTGCAGACACACAACAGAAAACAATCACTCACAAAACACAATAGAAAACAGGCTCCCTAAATATGGTTCTCAATCAGGGACAACGATTGACAGCTGCCTCTGATTGAGAACCATACCAGGCCAAACACAGAAATAGCAAATCATAGAAAAACTAACATAGACAACCCACCCAACTCACTCCCTGACCATACTAAAACAAAGACATAACGAAAGAACTAAGGTCAGAACGTGACACACAGGTTCAAAGGTTACTGACGTTGTTGGAGGATACAGGCTTTAAGGAGGAAGATAAGAAGCTCCTGAAAGACGTGGCCATCATCATTGGCCTCAATGGCAAAGATGTTCCTGAGCTCAGGAAGCAGCTGTCTCAACTGGTAGAATTAGAGGAAAAAACAACACTGAGGTTTAAAAATATTTCATTTACCTGGGGACCCAATGGTAAACATGACCCAATACCTGACCTGAAAAAAATATATTAAAAAATACCACATACGGATATCAGAGAATATCTAAAAAAATCTAAAAACTAAAAAACTTGTTAGAGAGTTGAGAGGAGAGGATACTGACGATCTGATCTATTTCAGTTTTATTGACGCTGATACTGTAAGCTTTAACCAAGTGTACAGCTCTTATTTAGAGATGGTCAGACAGCACTCTAATACTCACAGTGATGTCAACAGACTATGAGTTTCCGGAGGGGGATTTCAAGAGGCCAAGCCAGGTTGACAACGGCATTCAAAATGAGACAGCAAAACACTCCACTAGGCACATACTATCCAGAGCCCAACTTCTGTGTTTTACTTCTAGATGGGGAGGAAACACTAACAGAGAGTTTTCTTGGAAAAGGCAAAACAATGGATTCACCAACATGGATCAGAAGCGTTAAGCAACGTGTACAATTCCACAGCAGTCTTTCCCATAATTACCTCTGTTCCAGCGAGGTGTAAAGTAAATAAGGATGTCCTGACAACTGCCCAATCACATTATGATCCTAGAGTTTGGGCAACAAGTATATACATATATTGTGAGATAAAGAGTCAACTAACAGGCCAAGGACATTCTGGTTCAATTAAGAAAACTCTTGATGGAACTGTTGACTTGTCCAGAAGTTGAATTTGAGAACAACTGTACAAAACCTCCTGTGGAAAATGATGAGGCATTTAAGAGCATGTGTAATGCAGCTTGTGGGGTCAGACAATTCAGAAAGGAGGTGAGAGAGACTGAGAACCAAAAGGATGAGAGCAGGCAGGCAAAACAATCAGAGATGTAACACATATGTACTAATGGAAGCTCTAAAGCCTAGACTTATGTTGATATAAAAATCTCTAGCCTTACTTTTCTTACGACTTTTATTTTACTGTAATGTTGAGGCACCGTTATTGTTTACACCCTGGGGACTTTTATTTTGAAAGCGATAGTATTCCCAGAGGCACCTTTGAGAGAGTGTGGAGAAAAAGACACAGAGTGGATGTTGATGACTGCGTAGCTGTATGTCTTGGTCCAGAGTAATTCAACTAAACGTAACAGTTTTCCATTGTAGCCCCTGTGTTATTTTTACTGCCAATCCACAAGTCCTCTGTTGGAGGAAGTGTTTAATACCTACAAGTAGAAATAAGAGTTATACAAATGTATCCAATCCACAAGTCCTCTGTTGGAGGAAGTGTTTAATACCTACAAGTAGAAATAAGAGTTATACAAATCTATCCAATCCACAAGTCCTTTGTTGGAGGTAGTGTTTAATACCTACAAGTAGAAATAAGAGTTATACAAATCTATCCAATCCACAAGTCCTCTGTTGGAGGTAGTGTTTAATACCTACAAGTAGAAATAAGAGTTATACAAATGTATCCAATCCACAAGTCCTCTGTTGGAGGTAGTGTTTAATACCTACAAGTAGAAATAAGAGTTATACAAATGTATCCAATCCACAAGTCCTCTGTTGGAGGTAGTGTTTAATACCTACAAGTAGAAATAAGAGTTATACAAATGTATCCAATCCACAAGTCCTCTGTTGGAGGTAGTGTTTAATACCTACAAGTAGAAATAAGAGTTATACAAATGTATCCAATCCACAAGTCCTCTGTTGGAGGTAGTGTTTAATACCTACAAGTAGAAATAAGAGTTATACAAATGTATCCAATCCACAAGTCCTCTGTTGGAGGTAGTGTTTAATACCTACAAGTAGAAATAAGAGTTATACAAATGTATCCAATCCACAAGTCCTCTGTTGGAGGTAGTGTTTAATACCTACAAGTAGAAATAAGAGTTATACAAATGTATCCAATCCACAAGTCCTCTGTTGGAGGTAGTGTTTAATACCTACAAGTAGAAATAAGAGTTATACAAATGTATCCAATCCACAAGTCCTCTGTTGGAGGTAGTGTTTAATACCTACAAGTAGAAATAAGAGTTATACAAATGTATCCAATCCACACGTCCTCTGTTGGAGGTAGTGTTTAATACCTACAAGTAGAAATAAGGGTTATACAAATGTATCCAATCCAGAATGAGAATGTCATGTCCAAACAAGACATAAACTCAAATGTTGCTAAATGACCTTATGACAGGATGAATCTCTAGTCATACACAACTATGGGTGCAACCATTTGTGCCAGAATTTTCACCAGACATCAGCTTTTATGGTGTAGAGGTGAGTAGTGACACACAGTATGAACCCATTAGGATTGAGGAGTATAATAAGTTAGCCAGGACACTAGGGTTACATCACTTACTGTTACAATAAGTACCATGGGATCTTTAATGACCACAGTCAGGGCATCCGTTTAACGTCCCATCTGAAAGGCTGCACCATACGCAGGGCAATGTCCCTGTCACTGCCCCTGGGCATTGGGAACTCCTTAGACCAGAGGGAAGAGTGCCCCCTACTGGTCCTCCAACACACCACTTCCAGCCTACTGTGTACATATTTGCTACTGTGTACATATTTGTGTCCAATTCAATCCCTAGCGCTAAAGATATAGTGCGATTTAAATGTAAAGGTCGTTTC
The DNA here is from genome assembly GCF_018296145.1 of Oncorhynchus tshawytscha. Lineage (NCBI taxonomy): Eukaryota > Metazoa > Chordata > Actinopteri > Salmoniformes > Salmonidae > Oncorhynchus > Oncorhynchus tshawytscha. The sequence goes on from NW_024609834.1 coordinate 1,619,500, forward strand.
CGATTGAGTGGATATATTTAGCGTTTACCGTTAATGCAGTCTCCGCAAACATGGGAACATTGTTTTTCATTGAAATCACTGTGTTTTCCATTTGAACATGCACATACTGTAGGGTAGATAGGGTTTGATGGAGGAGTAGAGACACTTGTCTGACTGTGACTGCATGACTGCCCTTCAAATGAACTTAATCACTGAATACTTTGTTGTGAACCTTTTAGTTTTAATCAGAATTAATATTAACAAAGAGTTACTGATATAATACAGTGACATGTAGCATGAATGGAAACACCTTTTAGTTTGCAATAATCATAATGCCAGGCCAGAACTAACCATTTTATAAAAGGGTATAAAGCTATGCTATTTAATGGTAAGATTCGTCCTTCCCGAGTCCTATACTAACAGTTGTGGTTAAGTACTGTACAATCTACACTGTCATTTTATAACTATGCCATGCATATTCTAACCATCATTATAACCATCACATATTATGTCCAGTAATCACAGATAATTCACGTTTGACATAAGAGTGATTTGATGATTTCACTAAATGTTTTCTGTCAGTTTTTGCCTGCCTCATAATAAACAGATGGTAAACCCAATGTAGTAGAAACACTTCATTGACAACCCCCATCTCTATCAGACATGTGTGACTTCAATGCAGTCTCACTGTTAAACACACATCAGAGTTAGAATTTTACTCAGATACTGAAAAAGGATGCAGTGAACCTGCAGGAAGAAATGCTACCAAGAGAAGACTTGACTATTCAATTCACATTTTTGAAATATTTTCTTTTATTTTTTTGTCTGAAATTACAGCAATATATTCATAAATACCTAATTACTACATTCAACAAATAATATATTACATTACAATTAATTCAAACAAGTACATTTTAAAATCAGAGTTTCACAGCATCTAGAGTCTAGACATCCTCCATAGAGTCAGGGGCCTATTGCGTGTGCGTGCGAAGTAGAGTAAGGAGGCTCTGGGGAAGGGCCTAACGTCCTCCCGCTAACTCATTGGCTGCTTAACTCAGTGGTAGCGCTTGCTGTCTGATTGACAAGTGGTGCTCCTATCGTAGCTCTGCTCTGGTCTGTAAACATGTTTCCGCCTCCCTAACTGGGTGTTCCTCTGAGAGCTCACCAGGAGTGGAGCAAAGAGGGATGTAGGGACCAGACCTGCAGCCACCCTCCCCTCCCTGTCATCTCACATCCACAGCATCAGACTGGAGTTCAAACAGAACCCCTTTAGGACTACATACTCAAAGCCTTGTCAAGTCTGACTGAGCACTACAATACCAACGCTGCATTGCGATCTATGCTGCCAGAGGTCCTCCTGCAAGGCTAAAAGGCCAGACACTCCCACAGAAGGAAGGTAGGGGAATAGAGAGACTGGGGAACAGGGGTACTGAGGCACAGGAGACAGCTATGGCCAGCAGCGAGGTGGACAGTGATGCAGGCTTGAAAACACACACTATAGATGCACAGTGCAGTGCAGGGCAATGATTCATATACTTGGCAAAAGAGAACCTTTAATAGACTTTGGATTTGAGGGCCCTCAAGTGAAAAACAATTGTCCATTAACCAATTGTTGGCAAGGGCTTTGACATTATGATAAGTGGGATGAATGTAGTAATATAATATGTTTAGTGGGTTGGCCATTTCAATTCAGGGAGTTAGTTTAATTACTCTATTTTGAGGTTTAAAAGTCTCATGATATTTTGTGTGAGGGAGGGCTACTTTTTGGCACTATTTCCTTTTATGGCAAACACAAAGGAGAATAATCTTGACGTGGTATTGTCTGCATTGTTCCCTCCTCTCTGTGGGTTTAGTGACATGAATGTCTCATCATAATGGGTGTTGTGCCCCTTGTGCTTAATGATAAGGCCCAGAGAGATGGGTCTAGTTATCAGTTAACAGTTCTACTAAGCGCCCATCCCTGGACTAGAGCTGAAGGGGGGAAAAGGAGAGAGAGAAATAAAGGATGACATTGTAACTGTAGCTGTCACTCACTCTTTCCCATGGGTAACTACCCACACAGGGAGAGTGGTAAAACACGCTGTTCCTGACAGGAGGGGTTCTGTGTGGGGCTGGTGTTCAGACGGAGTGCGTGGATCTGGGAGGCCTGTGGGGCCTGGAGTTAGGTCTTACCCCCATCTCAGTGAGCCTTACGGGGCCTGGAGGCCAGGGGAGGGAGGGCTGTGGCTGGAGCTCAGGCTGCTGCTACGGCAGCACACATTGCTGGGTCAAAGGGGAAGAGGAGAAGAGGAGCATGTTCTCCCTCTCCTTTTCTCCTTCAATCTACACCTCTGAACAGGGCAGTCCTGACCAGCAGCAGAACAAACACTAAAAGCTTTCTGTTTCACCCAAAAAAGCATGAACATATAAAAAAATGGCAGGCTTATTTTCTTCTTCTTAAAAGAACAATGATTAAAGTAATAAAAACATACAAAATTATTTTTCGTCATAATAGTATTTACAATACAAGGCTGAAGCACCTTTTAAATTCTTATTCTCATCTCGAAATAAAACATTTCCTTTATTCATTCCAAAATGTGCATTTTGTAAGTTCTTCCCTAATTTGAACAGTTCTTTGTCGTAACACAGTACCACCAGGTAGTTCTTCAGGTCTTTCTCTTTAAGTGCATTTCATGTTTGAAAGCTGGCCTGACCTGCCACCAGGAGAGATGCTGGGAGGTTCAGTCCTGTCCGATTGGCCAGAGGTAGGGGCATTGGATTGGTGGTAGATGGCGCTCTGTCACGTGACCACACCCATTCCAGGGCTGAGCTGCTCTCCGATTGCAGGATTGTCTGTGTGGGCGTGGGGGGAGTGAGGGGAGCCCAGGATGGGGCTGGGACTGCAATGTAAGAGAGTAACTGGTGCCTGCTGAAGAGAATGGTGTGAGTGTGTTCCTCTGTATGTTTGTGTGTGTGTTGACCATGCCATCCTAGAGCTTTGCCCTGTGTGTGACGTGCCTGTTGCTCCCTCTGACCCCAAGGTTATCACAGACCACTGGCTGGTGGCACCGTCCCTGGCAGGCTGGCAGCAGCCCCATCCATCTATCAATGAATCCATGAATCCATCCCTCTCTCCTGTGGAGCTGTCACCTGGGGGGGTAACCCTTGTAGTGCCCTCCCCTGGCCCAGTGGGGCTGTCACCTGGGGGGGTAACCCTTGTAGTGCCCTCCCCTGGCCCAGTGGAGCTGTCACCTGGGGGGGTAACCCTTGTAGTGCCCTCCCCTGGCCCAGTGGGGCTGCGGCAGCGTCAGACACTTCCTGAAGTGCTCCAACTCTGCCTGTAACTTCTCTCTCTCCACCGCCAGCTTCTGTCTCTGAGACATCAACTCCTTTAAACAGAGGAGAAGGAGAGAGAGAGAGAGAGAGAGAGAGAGGGAGAGAGAGAGAGAGAGAGAGAGAGAGAGAGAGAGAGAGAGAGAGAGAGAGGGAGAGAGAGAGCGAGAGAGAGAGAGAGAGAGAGAGAGGGGAGAGAGAGAGAGAGAGGGAGAGAGAGAGCGAGAGGTAGAGAGAGAGAGAGAGAGAGAGAGGTAGAGAGAGAGGGAGAGAGGGAGAGAGGGAGAGAGGGAGAGAGGAGAGAGAGAGGGAGAGAGAGAGCGAGAGAGAGAGAGAGAGAGAGAGAGAGAGAGAGAGAGAGAGGGAGAGAGAGAGAGAGAGAGGGAGAGAGAGAGCGAGAGAGGTAGAGAGAGAGAGAGAGAGAGAGGTAGAGAGAGAGGGAGAGAGGGAGAGAGGGAGAGAGAGAGAGAGAGAGAGAGAGAGAGAGGGAGAGAGAGAGCGAGAGAGAGGGGAGAGAGAGAGAGAGAGGGAGAGAGAGAGCGAGAGAGGTAGAGAGAGAGAGAGAGAGAGAGGTAGAGAGAGAGGGAGAGAGGGAGAGAGAGAGGGACAGAGGGAGAGAGAGAGGGACAGAGGGAGAGAGAGAGAGAGAGAGAGAGAGAGAGAGAGAGAGAGAGAGAGAGAGAGAGGGGGAGTAGAGTCAATAAAACCATATTAACAAAAATGTAACAACACCATAAAGAGAAAGTAACAAAAACACAGCACAGGGATACACACACACCCACACATTTGCTTAGAATTCTGTGGCATTATTTAATATTATTTTACAGTATGAAGAATACAATTGAACATAGCTGATTAAAATAGAAACTATATTTCCTCCAAACGATTTGCAGGAAGCTCAGTGATGATAGATGTAGCAGACAGGGTCTTACCCCCATGCTGTGGGAGAGCTGCTCTGCTGTCAGGCTCAGGTTGTAGTGCTGGTTCTCCAGTCTCCGACACTGGCTCTGCAGCACCTGGCGCTCCACACCTTGCTCTGAAGGAGGGAGGGAGGACCGAAGGCAGGGGAAGAAAAGGGGGGGGGGGAGTGGAGAAGGAGGAGAAGGAGAGGAGGGAGGCAGAGGAGGAGAGGGAGAGGAAGGAGAAGAGAATAACAGTGAGCCTGAGGGGATGTGACCTGGGGTCTCATTAGCATCCACGCTAACACTCCCTGCCTGCCTGTCTGTCTCCCCATGTACCAATAACCAGAGAGCAGCACACAGATAGAGTTACAACAGACCATACTGCCACAGGCAAGCAGCATACAGCACACAACTCACTACACAAGACTCATTACAGATAGTGTGTGTATGTATGTTTGACTGTTTACATCCTATTTGTTGGACCAACAGAGAGTAGTAGAAAAAGATAAATACCACCCTCTAGTGTTGGGAATACGCTACAACTACTCATAACCAAAGAGTCAGAAATGTCCATTGGTCTCTAGATTTCAACCATACATGAACGATTCCAAAATCAAGGACATTTGTCATTAAAGGTCCAATGCAGCCAATTAAGTACCTTATTGTGATTGCTTTCAATTGAAATGGTCAAAAAATAAAAAGCCTCTTAGGAAATAGCAATTTCTCAAGCAAGAATTTTACTAGGAGTGTCTGTGAGTGGTCTAAGTGGGAAGGGGAAAACTGAAAACTAGCTGTTATTGGCAGAGAGGTTTGGAACTCTCTTTCTTATTGGTCTATTAACTAATTCACTGACAACACTTCACCCCCTAAAACAGCCCCAAATAAATAATAGTTACAATAATAATAATATTATATATACTTTTTAAATGTACAGGCTGAAATGACGTTTTGACTGCACTGGGCCTTTAAATAAACAGAAAAGTGACTGACTGCTTACCTTCAATGTATTCCTGATAGGCTTCAAAGATCGCTTCAATCCCCTGCCACCTGGGTACTGGGGCCTCCTCTTCCTCCTCTTCCTCCTCTTCTTCTGAGTCCTCTGGTGCAGACTGCTCCTCCCTCGCTCCTGGGGGCTCTCGGTGGGGGTGCGGGGGGCAGTGCTGCCCATTGGGCTGGGGGAGCGGGTGCGCGTGTGAGTGTGGGTGTTGGATGGAGTGTGGGTGCGGGTGTTGGATGGAGTGTGTGTGAGGGTGTGTGTGTGGCGGGGGCGGCCGACTGGGGGCGCTCTGCAGCTCTGGAATGTTGTAGTGCACTGAGGAGTCCTGGAGGTGAGAGGGCGCTGAGATCACTGTGGCTCCACCTAGAGAGGGGGGGTAGAGCGAGAGGGCGAGAAAGGGATATTTATATTTATTTAACCATTATTTAACTTGGCAAGTCAGTTAAGAACAAATTCTTATTTACAATGACGGCCTACCCCGGCCAAACCCAGACAACGCTGGGCCAATTGTGCGCCGCCCGATAGGACTCCCAATCACAGCCATATGTGATACAGCATGGATTCAAACCAGGGACTGTAGTCATGCCTCTTGCACTGAGATACAATGTCTTAGACCGCTGCGCTGCTCGGGAGCCCAAGATATTACATTAACACATCATTAATACTTGGGTTGTTCCACAAATAGAGAACATTTTGCACCCCTTTGATATTTAAAGGAGAAATTGTGCACCAATACTGAATTGTATAAGCCTGTTATACTCAATGAAGTTCCCTTTAATATTGACCACATGGGAAATTCTATAAATCAGATTTTTCTGATGCCAAACTTCGGAACATGTCCGTTGCATGTTTTTAAAGGTCCAATGCAGCAGTTTTTATCTACATTTCAAATATTTTCTGGGTAAAAATGAAGGATCATACTGTGATTGTTTTCAATTAAAATGGTCAAAAATAAACCAAAATAGCCTTTTAGCAAAGAGCAATTTCTCAAGCAAGAATTTCGCTAGGACTGTCTGGGAGTGGTCTAAGTAGGGAGGGGAAAACTAAAAACTAGTAGTTATTCTCTTTCTTGTTGGTTTATTAACAAATGTACCGCCTGGTGATGTCACCAGGCAGGCCAAAACTCCATCCCACCGAACAGTCTTACACTACTGTATTGGGTCTTTAACCCAAAGTTCTTCAAGTTTATTACCATTGTTAGCCCTAGTTATGTTATTGTTTGACAAAATCATTTCTGAAGATTAATATTGATTTAATTTAGTGAACTTTTGTTTTAATATGGTGAAACTATTCCTTTGAATATATGTTTTTCAAAATAAACATTGAACAAATAATAGTCAAATCATGGTGTAAAAGCAGGTGAGTTGGGTCTATGCTTTTTGGCTGGAAAACCGTGTGAGTCAAGCAAAACTAGTCAACACTGTTACCCATTGAGAGATAGGCTAGAAATATTTTACAATATCTTTTTTTGGGGGAAACTTGCATTCAATTGCCCATCCCTGTTGCACAGAACAAGCTTCCATTCCCTCTGTCACGAGGGGATTTATGGCTGATGTAAGATGAAAACCTCAACCCATTTACAGTCAACCCACTACTTTAATGGCAATACATTGGCACCTACGATAGTATTTTTTATTTATTTAACCCCTTAAGATGGGAAAACTCTATGACAGAACGTTAAAATCAGGTAAAATACTGCACAACCTTAATAGTCAGGGTTAGGATCTATTTTGGTTTCAACTGGCAAGTTTCTTCCCTGACATTTTCAACCTCTCCCTGTCTGAGTCTGTAATACCAACATGTTTCAAGCAGACCATCATAGTCTCTGTGCCCAAGAACACTAAGGTAACCTGCCTAAATAACTACCGACCCGTAGGACTCACATCTGTAGCCATGAAGTACTTGAAAGGCTGGTCATGGCTCACATCAACACCATTATCCCAGAAACCCTAGACCCACTCCAATTTGCATACCGCCCCAACAGATCCACAGATGATGCAATCTCTATTGCACTCCACACTGCCCTTTCCCACCTGGACAAAAGGAACACCTACGTGAGAATGCTGTTCATTGACTACAGCTCAGCGTTCAACACCATAGTACCCTCAAAGCCCATCACTAAACTAAGGACCCTGGGACCAAACAGGGTAGGGTAGGCAACAACACATCTGCCACACTGATCCTCAACACGGGGGCCCCTCAAGGGTGTATGCTTAGTCTCCTCCTGTATTCCCTGTTCACCCACGACTGCGTGGCCAAGCATGACTCCAACACCATCATTAAGTTTGGAGATGACACAACAGTGGTAGGCCTGATCACCATCAACAATGAGACAGCCTATAGGGAGGAGGTCAGAGACCTAGCAGTGTGGTGCCAGGACAACAACCTATCCCTCAATGTAATCAAGACAAAGGAGCTGATCATGGACAACAGGAAAATCAAATCTAATCAAATGTTATTTGTCATATGAACCAAATACAACAGGTGTAGACCTTACAGTGAAATGCTTACTTACAAGCCCTTAACCAACAATACCGTTTTAAGAAACATAAGTGTTAAGTAAAAAATAGAAAATAAAAGTAACAAATAATTAAACAACAGCAGTAAAATAACAAGCGAGGCTAAATACAGGGGGTACTGGTACAGAGTCGATGTGGAGGCTATGTAGCCTCCACATTGACTCAGTAGCGGTACCTCCTGTATATAGCCTCCACATTGACTCAATAGCGGTACCCCCTGTATTTAGCCTCCACATTGACTCAGTAGCGGTACCTCCTGTATATAGCCTCCACATTGACTCAGTAGCGGTACCCCCTGTATTTAGCCTCCACATTGACTCAGTAGCGGTACCTCCTGTATTTAGCCTTCACATTGACTCAGTAGCGGTACCTCCTGTATTTAGCCTCCGCATTGACTCAGTAGCGGTACCTCCTGTATTTAGCCTCCACATTGACTCAGTAGCGGTACCTCCTGTATATAGCCTCCACATTGACTCAGTAGCGGTACATCCTGTATGTAGCCTCCACATTGACTCAGTAGCAGTACCTCCTGTATTTAGCCTCCACATTGACTCAGTAGTACCTCCTGTATATAGCCCCCACATTGACCTGTACATTTAGCCCCACATTGACTCAGTAGCGGTACCTCCTGTATATAGCCTCCACATTGACTCAGTAGCGGTACATCCTGTATGTAGCCTCCACATTGACTCAGTAGCAGTACCTCCTGTATGTAGCCTCGTTATTGTTACATTATTGTGTTACTTTCTTTTTACTTTCGTTTATTCAGTAAATCTTTTCTTAAATCTTATTTTTCTTAAAACTGCATTTTTGGTTGAGGGCTTGAAAGTATGCATTTCACGGTAAGGTAAGGTTGTATTCGGCGCATGTGACAAATACAATTTGATTTGATCTGTAGATTCACAGTATAAGCTGATCCTAGATCTGTGCCTGAGGGTAACTTCCACCTGGAGTATGAAGGAGAGCTGCTGCGGTATAACCTGCCTTTGTGCTTCTGCAGGGCCTTCTGTGTGGACTGGAGGACGGACTCGTGGAACTGCTGGGAAAACTCTTCAGCAGTAAAGCTCTCCCAGGGCTTGGTCCGGCCGTTCAGGCTGGGGGGAGCATCTTTAGGCTGCACGGAGGGCCGCAGGCTATTCAGCAGGCTGGACGACGAGCTCCTCTTGGAGGGGGGGCCTTCAGGGAGCCCACGGGTCTTTTCCAGGTAGGGGAGTGGAGGAGGGGGGTCCTTTGGTCTCAGTGCGTCAGAGGAGGAGGGGGGTTTAGGCTGCCCCAGGAGTCCGCTGGGGGAGGAGTGACTGACACTGAGTGGCTCATCTGATTCGCTGGAAAGCGCTGAGGCAGGATCTGTCGGGACAGGCGTATGTTACAGGCAATGAATTGAGACGCATTGAGACACATTCCCACCCAGGTTCATATAAATATACTGTATCAAGACATCAGCAGGCAATCAGTCATTTGAACCCCAACCCATAACATTACTGCTGTAACATTACTACAGAGATGTCTCTCTCACACCTGGCTGCTAACAGCAGGGAAGGAATGAGGAAAGGTGTGTGTTTGTTTGTGTTTGTGCGTGCGTGCGTGCGCGCTTACCTGAGTTCTGTGCTGGGGGGGTCTTACATAGGGGGTGAGGGGCATGTCTGATGGTATCCAAGGTTACGCTCTTCTGTTTAATGGCCTGAAGCAACTCTACCACTGTCTCATTATCTGGCAGAGAGAGATAGATATATATAGAAAGAGAGGGAGAGAAAGCGAGCAAAGAGAGAGAGAGAGAGAGAGAGGGAGAGGGTAAGAGGGGGAGGGAGAGAGAGAGAGAGAGTGAGAGAGGGTGAGAGAGAGAGAGAGGGAGGGTGAGGGAGGGTGAGAGAGGGGAGAGAGGTTGAGAGAGAGAGAGAGAGAGAGAGAGAGAGAGAGAGAGAGAGAGAGAGAGAGAGAGAGAGAATTAACATCTCATCCACGTCTCTGTAATCCCTGCTGCACCTCTGCTGTGAGTGTGTGTGTGTGTGTGTGTGTGGGGGGCTGCACACTGCCGTCTGCAGGCAGCATGCAGTAAATCCATAGGATTAGCGTGGGATCGCCGTAAACCTGCCGCTGCCACTCCACGCCTCGTCACAGCAGTGTGTGTATATCTGTTTCTCCTCACAGAAAGTCCAGCTGTCACACTGAAGAGGGAGGCAGAGTAATGTGTAATGCATGCTAGCAGCAGTGTGTTTAATATATAACGTATAATTAAGCAATAAGGCACAAGGGTTGTGGTATATGGCCAATATACCAAGGCTAAGAGCTGTTCTTAGGCACAACACATCTAAACTGGTTACCAACGTAATTAGAACAGTCAAAACAAATGGTCTTACCCGTGGTATACGGTTTGATATACAACAGCTTTCAGCCAATCAAGAATCAGGGCTCGAACCACCCAGTTCATAATGTAAAATACAGATAGTGAAATGTCAGGTGTCTGTCACACTGTGTACATGTCTCCAGAGCACAGTGGACATGATAACCATGTTCATGACAGCTTTAGGGGGTTAGTTGCTCTGTGCAGTGCGGTTGGATAGTGAGTAGGGGTTAGGGTGTAGTGTTTAGGATGTAGGGTACATACCTCTCCTCTGCTGTACAGAGACGTGGGACAGGCTGAACATGGTGAGGAAGCGTTTCTTGTCTTCCAGTTCGGGGGCTCTGTCCATTTCCTCTGGGGTGAAGTGGGTGCTGAGGGGGGCCGGGGGAGGAGGGGTGCGTTTGGACAGAACAGCCGGGGGCGAGGGGCTGCGCTCCCTCAGCATCCTCCTCCTCTTCCTCCTCTTCTGCTGCACCAGGTGGTCACGTCGTGACACCGTGGTCAGACCAAACACACACAGGAAGTCCACTTTCTACAGGGGGAGAGGAACGTATTATAAAGCCAGGAGATAACAGTGTGTATAGAGTGTGTGTGCAGTATAAAACCGTACCTCTGTAGAGTCGTCCAGTTTGAGAGGGGGCTGCCCTGCTACCCTCCTGAGGTGGGCCCTGACCTCCTCCTCATCACTCTCATCATACGAGTCATCCAGCTCATAGTAGTAACCTGGAATGACCAGAGACAGTTAGTACTGACTTACATACAACTAACAACTTCAGTACATACTACCACCACACAACCACAACCTACAACTTCAGTACATACTACCACCACACAACCACAACCTACAACTTCACTACATACTACCACTACACAACCACAACTTCAGTACATACTACCACCACACAACCACAACCTACAACTTCAGTACATACTACCACCACACAACCACAACCTACAACTTCAGTACATACTACCACCACACAACCACAACCTACAACTTCAGTACATACTACCACCACACAACCACAACCACAACTTCAGTACATACTACCACCACACAACCACAACCTACAACTTCAGTACATACTACCACCACACAACCACAACCTACAACTTCAGTACATACTACCACCACACAACCACAACCTACAACTTCAGTACATACCACCACCACACAACCACAACCTACAACTTCAGTACATACCACCACCACACAACCACAACCTACAACTTCAGTACATACTACCACTACACAACCACAACCTACAACTTCAGTACATACTACCACTACACAACCACAACCTACAACTTCAGTACATACTACCACTACACAACCACAACTTCAGTACATACTACCACTACACAACCACAACCTACAACTTCAGTACATACCACCACTACACAACCACAACCTACAACTTCAGTACATACCACCACTACACAACCACAACCTACAACTTCAGTACATACCACCACTACACAACCACAACCTACAACTTCAGTACATACCACCACTACACAACCACAACCTACAACTTCAGTACATACCACCACTACACAACCACAACCTACAACTTCAGTACATACTACCACCACACAACCCCAACCTACAACTTCAGTACATACTACCAGTACACAACCACAACCTATAACTTCACTACATACTACCACTACACAACCATAACCTACAACTTCAGTACATACTACCACTACACAACCACAACCTACAACTTCACTACATACTACCACTACACAACCACAACCTACAACTTCACTACATACTACCACTACACAACCACAACCTACAACTTCACTACATACTACCACTACACAACCACAACCTACAACTTCAGTACATACTACCACTACACAACCACAACCTACAACTTCAGGACATACTACCACTACACAACCACAACCTACAACTTCAGTACATACCACCACTACACAACCACAACCTACAACTTCAGTACATACCACCACTACACAACCACAACCTACAACTTCAGTACATACCACCACTACACAACCACAACCTACAACTTCAGTACATACTACCACCACACAACCACAACCTACAACTTCACTACATACTACCACTACACAACCACAACCTACAACTTCACTACATACTACCACTACAACACAACCACAACCTACATAACTACACAACCACAACCTACAACTTCACTAGATACTACCACTACACAACCACAACCTAAAACTTCACTACATACTACCACTACACAACCACAACCTACAACTTCAGTACATACTACCACTACACAACCACAACCTACAACTTCAGGACATACTACCACTACACAACCACAACCTATAACTTCAGTACATACTACCACTACACAACCACAACCTATAACTTCAGTGCATACCACCACTACACAACCACAACCTATAACTTCACTACATACCACCACTACACAACCACAACTACCACTACAACCACAACCTACAACTTCAGTACATACTACCACTACACAACCACAACCTACAACTTCAGTACATACTACCACTACACAACCACAACCTACAACTTCAGTACATACTACCACTACACAACCACAACCTACAACTTCAGTACATACTACCACTACACAACCACAACCTACAACTTCAGTACATACATACCACAACTACACATAACCACAACCTACAACTTCAGTACATACCACCACCACCACAACCTACAACTTCAGTACAGTACATACTACCACACACAACCACAACTAACAACTTCAGTACATACTACCACTACACAACCACAACCTAACAACTTCAGGACATACTACCACTACACAACCACAACCTACAACTTCAGTACATACTACCACTACACAACCACAACTAACAACTTCAGGACATACTACCACTACACAACCACAACTAACAACTTCAGTACATACTACCACCACACAACCACAACTAACAACTTCAGTACATACTACCACCACACAACCACAACCTACAACTTCAGGACATACTACCACTACACAACCACAACCTACAACTTCAGGACATACTACCACTACACAACCACAACCTACAACTTCAGTACATACTACCACCACACAACCACAACTAACAACTTCAGTACGTACTACCACCACACAACCACAACTAACAACTTCAGTACATACTACCACTACACAACCACAACTAACAACTTCAGTACATACCACCACTACACAACCACAACTAACAACTTCAGTACATACTACCACTACACAACCACAACTAACAACTTCAGTACATACTACCACCACACAACCACAACTAACAACTTCAGGACATACTACCACTACACAACCACAACTAACAACTTCAGTACATACTACCACCACACAACCACAACCTACAACTTCAGGACATACTACCACTACACAACCACAACCTACAACTTCAGGACATACTACCACTACACAACCACAACCTACAACTTCAGTACATACTACCACCACACAACCACAACTAACAACTTCAGTACATACTACCACTACACAACCACAACCTACAACTTCAGTACATACTACCACTACACAACCACACTACAACCACAACCTACAACTTCAGTACATACTACCACTACACAACCACAATCTACAACTTCAGGACATACTACCACTACACAACCACAACCTACAACTTCAGCACATACTACCACCACACAACCACAACTAACAACTTCAGTACATACTACCACCACACAACCACAACTAACAACTTCAGTACATACCACCACTACACAACCACAACCTACAACTTCAGGACATACCACCACTACACAACCACAACCTACAACTTCAGTACATACTACCACCACACAACCACAACTAACAACTTCACTACATACTACCACTACACAACCACAACTAACAACTTCAGTACATACTACCACCACACAACCACAACCTACAACTTCAGGACATACTACCACTACACAACCACAACTAACAACTTCAGGACATACTACCACTACACAACCACAACTAACAACTTCAGTACATACTACCACTACACAACCACAACCTACAACTTCAGTACATACTACCACCACACAACCACAACTAACAACTTCACTACATACTACCACTACACAACCACAACTAACAACTTCAGTACATACTACCACCACACAACCACAACCTACAACTTCAGGACATACTACCACTACACAACCACAACTAACAACTTCAGTACATACTACCACCACACAACCACAACCTACAACTTCAGGACATACTACCACTACACAACCACAACTAACAACTTCAGGACATACTACCACTACACAACCACAACTAACAACTTCAGTACATACTACCACCACACAACCACAACTAACAACTTCAGTACATACTACCACCACACAACCACAACTAACAACTTCAGTACATACTACCACCACACAACCACAACTAACAACTTCAGTACATACCACCACTACACAACCACAACTAACAACTTCAGTACATACCACCACTACACAACCACAACCTACAACTTCAGTACATACTACCACCACACAACCACAACTAACAACTTCAGGACATACTACCACTACACAACCACAACCTACAACTTCAGGACATACTACCACTACACAACCACAACCTACAACTTCAGTACATACTACCACCACACAACCACAACTAACAACTTCAGTACATACCACCACTACACAACCACAACTAACAACTTCAGTACATACCACCACTACACAACCACAACCTACAACTTCAGTACATACTACCACCACACAACCACAACTAACAACTTCAGGACATACTACCACTACACAACCACAACCTACAACTTCAGGACATACTACCACCACACAAATACAATGTACTGACACTGACACCACAAAAACAGAATCTCTACACAAGTTAGACTTTTTAGCTTGGAATGCATTTTCAACATAATACAAAAACTAAACATCGAAACAAAATCAACTAAACTCTAAAAACACAAGCGTGAAACAATGGGTTTAGCAGCAGTAGGGTATATCTCACCTTTTTCCCTGGCCTCTCTCCTCCTCCTCTCCTCCAGGTCCAGTTTACTGACAGGCCTACGGTGCTGCTGGAGAAACTCATCATACATTAGGCCAGACTCAGGCCCCATTCCCTGGCCCAGACTGTGTCCCTGGGCCTGGCTTTGTCTCCCCATCCCTGAGGGACCCTGGAGGCTCTTCAGGGCCCCGCTGCTCTTCATCCCTCCCCCCAGCTCTCCGTACTGGCTGGGCAGGGACAGCGAGGCCCTCTGCTGGCTGAAGAAGGTCTGGGTTGATTTCTCCAGCTCTGCCAGGAAGGTGCTGGGCTCAGGCAGCCCCGGGGGGCCTCGGAGTGGGGGGTGGTACTTCTCCAGGCCCCCATCCCGGTCCCTGCCCCTCCGGAGCCCATCCTCCAGTTTGGGAGGCAAGTGGCTGAGGTCGTAGTGGCCCAAGCCCGGAAGGTCATGGTGGGTGGTGCGTCGTGAGTCCCGAGGCGGTATCGATGAGGGAGGCGGGGTTCCACAGGGTGGTGGGGGAGGGGGTGGGGGTGGTCGCGCGACTGGAGGGGTTTGGGAGAGATGAGGGGGAGGGGCGCCCAGGTGGGGGTGGAGGTCACGGCCACCCGGTTCATGATGATTTGGTATGGATCTGTGTCAGAGAGTGAGAGAGAGAGACTGTAATGAACACTGTGTTGTGTTACTCACAATGAGCCATGATGCACAGTCTTCTGTAATTCATACACCTCAACTCCACAGATGCACCTTCTCCCAAATACGCACACATATAGGTAGGCATCTCCCTCCCTCGTCTCTCTCTTTCCCTCTCTGTGTTGGTCTTATCAGGTCCAGGCAGAGTAGCCCAGAGCATAGTGGAAAGGAAAGGAGAGGAGGATGTGGTCAGAGTACACAGGCCCCTGCTCTCCACCTCTACAGCGCTCCACCTCTACAAACCTCTACAGCGCTCCACCTCTACAAACCTCTACAGCGCTCCACTTCTACAAACCTTTACAGCGCTCCACCTCTACAAACCTTTACAGCGCTCCACCTCTACAAACCTCTACAGCTCTCCACCTCTACAAACCTCTACAGCTCCACCTCCACCTCTACAGCTCTCCACCTCTACAGCGCTCCACCTCTACAAACCTCTACAGCGCTCCACCTCTACAAACCTTTACAGCGCTCCACCTCTACAAACCTCTACAGCTCTCCACCTCTACAAACCTCTACAGTTCTCCACCTCTACAGCTCTCCACCTCTACAGCTCTCCACCTCTACAGCTCTCCACCTCTACAGCGCTCCACCTCTACAAACCTTTACAGCGCTCCACCTCTACAAACCTTTACAGCGCTCCACCTCTACAAACCTCTACAGCGCTCCACCTCTACAAACCTCTACAGCGCTCCACCTCTACAAACCTCTACAGCGCTCCACCTCTACAAACCTCTACAGCGCTCCATCTCTACAAACCTCTACAGCGCTCCACCTCTACAAACCTTTACAGCGCTCCACCTCTACAAACCTTTACAGCGCTCCACCTCTACAAACCTCTACAGCGCTCCACCTCTACAAACCTCTACAGCTCTCCACCTCTACAGCTCTACAGCACAGCTCTCCACCTCTACAGCGCTCCACCTCTACAGCGCTCCACCTCTACAGCGCTCCACCTCTACAGCGCTCCACCTCTACAGCGCTCCACCTCTACAGCGCTCCACCTCTACAGCGCTCCACCTCTACAGCGCTCCACCTCTACAGCGCTCCACCTCTACAGCGCTCCACCTCTACAGCGCTCCACCTCTACAGCGCTCCACCTCTACAGCTCTCCACCTCTCCACCTCTACAGCTCTCCACCTCTACAGCTCTCCACCTCTACTGCTCTCCACCTCTACTGCTCTCCACCTCTACAGCTCTCCACCTCTACAGCTCTCCACCTCTCCATCTCTCCATCTCTCCACCTCTCCATCTCTCCACCTCTCCATCTCTCCATCTCTCCACCTCTCCATCTCTCCACCTCTCCACCTCTCCACCTCTCCATCTCTCCACCTCTACATCTCTCCATCTCTCCACCTCTCCACCTCTCCACCTCTCCACCTCTCCACCTCTCCATCTCTCCATCTCTACAGCTCTCCATCTCTCCACCTCTCCACCTCTCCATCTCTCTACCTCTCCACCTCTCCACCCAGCCTGGGTTGCTTTGATCTTTTCAACACACAGGATTCACACAGAGGAGTACCGACAGACGGACAAACATGACAGGGTGAAACAGACACAGATTCAACTGACAGACAGACAGAGTCAGGGTGAGGGAGAAAAAAAGACAACAGACAGAAATTGGCAGATGGATGGACACAGATGGAGTGACAGAACTGTCCAGAACCTCTCAATACCAAACCTGGCACTCTACCTCCTAATCTGACTCTACATGCCTCCAGCGATATGGACTCTCTCTGTGTGTGGGTGTGTGTATCTGCAATCTGCAGGCCCTGGGTTGTAAAGAACCCAGCACACCGTATCAAGGTGATTATACAGCAGGATTACAGATAGGAACAGTGTGTCTACCAGACCTGTATTAACCCCACCCATGAAACCTGACCTACCTACTAAAACACATGGCAGGGCCAGCAACCACCACACACACACACACACCACACACACACACACACACACACACACACACACACAAAACACAAAACACCACCAACATACACACACACACACACACTCCACACAAAACACAAAACACACTCAGGGCCAGCAACATCTCTCCACACACACACACACACACCACACACACACACACACACACACTCCACACACTCCACACACACAAAACACAAAACACACGGCAGGACCAGCAACACACACACACACACACACAACACATGGCAGGACCAGCAACGCACACACACAAAACACATGGCAGGACCAGCAACGCACACACACACAAAAACACATGGCAGGACCAGCAGCAAACACGCACACACAAAAAACATGGCAGGACCAGCAACACACACAAAACACATGGCAGGACCAGCAACGCACAAACACACAAAGCACATGGCAGGACCAGCAACTACCACACACACAAAGCACATGGCAGGACCAGCAACACACACACACACAAAAAACATGGCAGGACCAGCAACGCACACACACACACACATGGCAGGACCAGCAACGCACACACACACAACACATGGCAGGACCAGCAACGCACACAAAACACATGGCAGGACCAGCAACGCACACACACACAACACATGGCAGGACCAGCAACGCACACTAAAAACATGGCAGGACCAGCAACGCACACACACACAACACATGGCAGGACCAGCAACGCACACACACACAACACATGGCAGGACCAGCAACACACACACACACACAACTCATGGCAGGACCAGCAACGCACACAAAACACATGGCAGGACCAGCAACGCACACACACACACACAACACATGGCAGGACCAGCAAGCAACGCACACAAAAAACATGGCAGGACCAGCAACGCACACACACAACACACATGGCAGGACCAGCAACGCACACACACACAACACATGGCAGGACCAGCAACGCACACACACACAACACATGGCAGGACCAGCAACGCACACAAAACACATGGCAGGACCAGCAACGCACACACACACAACACATGGCAGGACCAGCAACGCACACAAAACACATGGCAGGACCAGCAACACACACACACACACACAAAAAACATGGCAGGACCAGCAAACACACACACACACACACACACACACACACACACACACACACACACACACACACACACACACAGAAAACACATGGCAGGACCAGCAACACACACACACACACACACACACACAGAAAACACATGGCAGGACCAGCACACACACACACACACAACACACACACACACAGGACCACACACACACACACACACACACAACACATGGCAGGACCAGCAACACACACACACAAAACACACACACACACACACACAAAGCACATGGCAGGACCAGCAACGCACACACACACAAAGCACATGGCAGGACCAGCAACGCACACACACACAAAGCACATGGCAGGACCAGCAACGCACACACACAAAACACATGGCAGGACCAGCAACGCACACACACAAAACACATGGCAGGACCAGCAACGCACACACACACAAAGCACATGGCAGGACCAGCAACGCACACACACAAAACACATGGCAGGACCAGCAACGCACACACACAAAACACATGGCAGGACCAGCAGCACACACACACAAAACACATGGCAGGACCAGCAACGCACACACACAAAACACATGGCAGGACCAGCAACGCACACAAAACACATGGCAGGACCAGCAACACACACACACACAAAACACATGGCAGGACCAGCAACGCACACAAAACACATGGCAGGACCAGCAACGCACACACACAAAAAACATGGCAGGACCAGCAACGCACACACACAAAACACATGGCAGGACCAGCAACACACACACACAAAACACATGGCAGGACCAGCAACGCACACACAAAACACATGGCAGGACCAGCAACGCACACAAAACACATGGCAGGACCAGCAACACACACACACAAAAAACATGGCAGGACCAGCAACGCACACACACAAAACACATGGCAGGACCAGCAACGCACACACACAAAACACATGGCAGGACCAGCAACGCACACACAACACATGGCAGGACCAGTAACACACACAAAACACATGGCAGGACCAGCAACGCACACACACAAACACATGGCAGGACCAGCAACACACACACACAAAACACATGGCAGGACCAGCAACACACACACACAAAACACATGGCAGGACCAGCAACACACACAAAACACATGGCAGGACCAGCAACACACACACAGAAAACACATGGCAGGGCCAGCAACACACACACACAAAACACATGGCAGGACCAGCAACACACACACAGAAAACACATGGCAGGGCCAGCAACACACACACACAAAACACATGGCAGGACCAGCAACACACACACACAAAACACATGGCAGGACCAGCAACACACACACACAAAACACATGGCAGGGCCAGCAACGCACACACACACACACAAACACACACACCACACACACACACACACAAAACACATGGCAGGGCCAGCACACACACACACACACACAAAACACATGGCAGGGCCAGCAACGCACGCACACACACACACACACACACACACACACACACACACACACACACACACACAAAACACATGGCAGGGCCACACACACACACACACACACACACACACACACACACACACACACACACACACACACACTCACAGAGGGAGAACAGGGTTTAAGCTGTACAAGGTGGAGAGGATTAGCCCAGAATTAGCCTTTGTATATTTTAGCTGCCCCCCTCACTGCCTGAATGATAATCTAAATCTCCTCCTGATGAGCCAACAACCATCAGGCATTAGGACCCCAATTCTCCTACTAACTGAAACCCATCAATGACATTCCTACCCCAGAAGCCTTAGAGCCTACCGTGTGTGTGTGTGTGTGTGTGTGACGGGGCTGTCAGGTGTTAGGGGATAGGAATAGAGGATGATGTGATTCATGTGACTGCCTTTATCTTCCTCTACATCCTCTTGCCTAAGAGACTTGTGACGACTGCCATACTGCAGCGTGGCACTGCACTGTACGCAGCTAGAAACTGTCCCCATCAGAAAGGCAGTGACAAGATACAGAGAGAGACTCAGATTCTACCATATCTCACAACTCCTGCAAACTGCACTAGTGAAGTGAGTAGAAGGACTACATCTGGAGAATCCAAATCCCTCTCTAATAGAATGTAGAGTGTATTTGTGTGTGTGTGTGTGTTTGTATGTGTGTGTTTCTAACCTGTGTGTGTGTGTGTGTGTGTGTGTATGTGTGTGTATGTGTCTAAGTGTGTGTGTATGAGTGTGTGTGTATGTGTGTATATGTATGTGTGTATGCGTGTATATGTATGTGTGTATGTGTGTATATGTATGTGTGTATGTGTGTGTGTGTCTAACCTGTGTGTGTCTGAGCGTAGCTCTCCTCCCTCCCCAGGTCGTCCCAAGTCCAGGTGTTGCTCTAGGACCTGCTGTCTGAACTCTGACACCTGGTACTGACGATCCTCCTTCTCCTGGCGAAGCATCCGTTGCCGCGCCAACCAGCGCTCTTCCTCATTGGTCCGCTGGAGCATCATGGCGGCAGTGAGCCCCACCCCCACACCGCCGGGCCCCAGGTAGAGGCCATGGGCAGAGACCAGGCCGGGAACGCCGTGATGTGATTGGCTCAGGGAGGAGTGGAGGCCTGGTGGCATTGGCTTAGGAGCTTGGAGGACGGGCTCTTTGGTTTTGTCTGAGAAGAGAGGGAAAATGTGTTTTTATTCTGATTATTGAAGACCCATATCAGTGTGATGTGAACTGTTTTTATTGAGGTGACACGGGTCATGGAAATATTTTCAGTGGTACAATATAAAGTTAGGCAGGACTGTGCTTGAGAGGTTTGGAGGACGGTGGGATGGGGTGGTGTTGTGTCGTACCTGGCCGGTTGGGGGTGAGTCTCTCAGGCTTGGTTCTGTCCTCCTGTCCTCTCATGGCATGGAGCTCAGCCAGGTAGTGACTCTCCATCGCCTTGGACTGTAGCTCCTTCTCTCTCATCACTCTCTCCTTCTGCCTCTCCTTCTGCCTCTCCATCTCCCTCTCTCTCTCTCGCTCCTTCTCTCTCTCTCGCTCCCTCTCCCGCTCACGCTCTCTCTCCCGCTCCAGCTCCTTCTCTCTTTCTCGCTCCCTCTCTCTTTCTCTCTCCCGCTCCTTCTCTCGCTCCGCCTCACGCTCCCTCTCTTTCTCGCGCTCTCGTTCACGCTCGCGCTCCCTCTCTCGCTGTCGGAGCTCATCTTCCATCTGGAGCCTGTAGAAGAGAGACATTAGGGAAGAGAGAAGGAGAGAGAGACAAGGGAAGAGAGAAGGAGAGAGAGACATTAGGGAAGAGAGAAGGAGAGAGAGACATAAGGGAAGAGAGAAGGAGAGAGAGACATAAGGGAAGAGAGAAGGAGAGAGAGACAAGGGAAGAGAGAAGGAGAGAGAGACATTAGGGAAGAGAGAAGGAGAGAGAGACATAAGGGAAGAGAGAAGGAGAGAGAGACAAGGGAAGAGAGAAGGAGAGAGAGACATTAGGGAAGAGAGAAGGAGAGAGAGAAATTAGGGAAGAGAGAAGGAGAGAGAGACAAGGGAAGAGAGAAGGAGAGAGAGACATAAGGGAAGAGAGAAGGAGAGAGAGACAAGGGAAGAGAGAAGGAGAGAGAGACAAGGGAAGAGAGAAGGAGAGAGAGACATAAGGGAAGAGAGAAGGAGAGAGAGACAAGGGAAGAGAGAAGGAGAGAGAGACATTAGGGAAGAGAGAAGGAGAGAGAGACATAAGGGAAGAGAGAAGGAGAGAGAGACAAGGGAAGAGAGAAGGAGAGAGAGACATTAGGGAAGAGAGAAGGAGAGAGAGACATTAGGGAAGAGAGAAGGAGAGAGAGACATTAGGGAAGAGAGAAGGAGAGAGACATTAGGGAAGAGAGAAGGAGAGAGAGACAATAGGGAAGAGAGAAGGAGAGAGAGACATAAGGGAAGAGAGAAGGAGAGACAGACATTAGGGAAGAGAGAAGGAGAGACAGACATTAGGGAAGAGAGAAGGAGAGAGAGACATAAGGGAAGAGAGAAGGAGAGAGAGACATAAGGGAAGAGAGAAGGAGAGAGAGATATTAGGGAAGAGAGAAGGAGAGAGAGACATTAGGGAAGAGAGAGACATAAGGAAGAGAGAAGGAGAGAGACATAAGGGAAGAGAGAAGGAGAGAGAGACATAAGGGAAGAGAGAAGGAGAGAGAGACATAAGGGAAGAGAGAAGGAGAGAGAAGGAGAGAGAGAAATTAGGGAAGAGAAGGAGAGAGAGACATTAGGGAAGAGAGAAGGAGAGAGAGACATTAGGGAAGAGAGAAGGAGAGAGAGACATTAGGGAAGAGAGAAGGAGAGAGAGACATAAGGGAAGAGAGAAGGAGAGAGAGACATTAGGGAAGAGAGAAGGAGAGAGAGACAATAGGGAAGAGAGAAGGAGAGAGAGACATTAGGGAAGAGAGAAGGAGAGAGAGACATTAGGGAAGAGAGAAGGAGAGAGAGACATTAGGGAAGAGAGAAGGAGAGAGAGACATTAGGGAAGAGAGAAGGAGAGAGAGATATTAGGGAAGAGAGAAGGAGAGAGAGACATTAGGGAAGAGAGAGACATAAGGAAGAGAGAAGGAGAGAGACATAAGGGAAGAGAGAAGGAGAGAGAGACATAAGGGAAGAGAGAAGGAGAGAGAGACATTAGGGAAGAGAGAAGGAGAGAGAGACATAAGGGAAGAGAGAAGGAGAGAGAGACATTAGGGAAGAGAGAAGGAGAGAGAGACATTCGGGAAGAGAGAAGGAGAGAGAGACATTAGGGAAGAGAGAAGGAGAGAGAGACATTAGGGAAGAGAGAAGGAGAGAGAGACATAAGGGAAGAGAGAGACATAAGGAAGAGAGAAGGAGAGAGACATAAGGGAAGAGAGAAGGAGAGAGAGACATTCGGGAAGAGAGAAGGAGAGAGAGATATTAGGGAAGAGAGAAGGAGAGAGAGACATTAGGGAAGAGAGAGACATAAGGAAGAGAGAAGGAGAGAGAGACATAAGGGAAGAGAGAAGGAGAGAGAGACAAGGGAAGAGAGAAGGAGAGAGAGACATAAGGGAAGAGAGAAGGAGAGAGAGACAAGGGAAGAGAGAAGGAGAGAGAGACATTAGGGAAGAGAGAAGGAGAGAGAGACATAAGGGAAGAGAGAAGGAGAGAGAGACAAGGGAAGAGAGAAGGAGAGAGAGACATTAGGGAAGAGAGAAGGAGAGAGAGACATAAGGGAAGAGAGAAGGAGAGAGAGACATTAGGGAAGAGAGAAGGAGAGAGAGACATTAGGGAAGAGAGAAGGAGAGAGACATTAGGGAAGAGAGAAGGAGAGAGAGACATTAGGGAAGAGAGAAGGAGAGAGAGACATTAGGGAAGAGAGAAGGAGAGAGAGACAATAGGGAAGAGAGAAGGAGAGAGAGACATAAGGGAAGAGAGAAGGAGAGACAGACATTAGGGAAGAGAGAAGGAGAGACAGACATTAGGGAAGAGAGAAGGAGAGAGAGACATAAGGGAAGAGAGAAGAGAGAGAGACATAAGGGAAGAGAGAAGGAGAGAGAGATATTAGGGAAGAGAGAAGAGAGAGAGACATTAGGGAAGAGAGAGACATAAGGAAGAGAGAAGGAGAGAGACATAAGGGAAGAGAGAAGGAGAGAGAGACATAAGGGAAGAGAGAAGGAGAGAGAGACATTAGGGAAGAGAGAAGGAGAGAGAGACATTAGGGAAGAGAGAAGGAGAGAGAGACATTAGGGAAGAGAGAAGGAGAGAGAGATATTAGGGAAGAGAGAAGGAGAGAGAGACATTAGGGAAGAGAGAGACATAAGGAAGAGAGAAGGAGAGAGACATAAGGGAAGAGAGAAGGAGAGAGAGACATAAGGGAAGAGAGAAGGAGAGAGAGACATTAGGGAAGAGAGAAGGAGAGAGAGACATAAGGGAAGAGAGATGGAGAGAGAGACATTAGGGAAGAGAGAAGGAGAGAGAGACATTCGGGAAGAGAGAAGGAGAGAGAGACATTAGGGAAGAAGAAGGAGAGAGAGACATTAGGGAAGAGAGAAGGAGAGAGAGACATAAGGGAAGAGAGAGACATAAGGAAGAGAGAAGGAGAGAGACATAAGGGAAGAGAGAAGGAGAGAGAGACATTCGGGAAGAGAGAAGAGAGAGAGATATTAGGGAAGAGAGAAGGAGAGAGAGACATTAGGGAAGAGAGAGACATAAGGAAGAGAGAAGGAGAGAGAGACATAAGGGAAGAGAGAAGGAGAGAGAGACAAGGGAAGAGAAGGAGAGAGAGACATAAGGGAAGAGAGAAGGAGAGAGAGACAAGGGAAGAGAGAAGGAGAGAGAGACATTAGGGAAGAGAGAAGGAGAGAGAGACATAAGGGAAGAGAGAAGGAGAGAGAGACAAGGGAAGAGAGAAGGAGAGAGAGACATTAGGGAAGAGAGAAGGAGAGAGAGACATAAGGGAAGAGAGAAGGAGAGAGAGACAAGGGAAGAGAGAAGGAGAGAGAGACATTAGGGAAGAGAGAAGGAGAGAGAGAAATTAGGGAAGAGAGAAGGAGAGAGAGACATTAGGGAAGAGAGAAGGAGAGAGAGACATTAGGGAAGAGAGAAGGAGAGAGAGACAATAGGGAAGAGAGAAGGAGAGAGAGACATAAGGGAAGAGAGAAGGAGAGACAGACATTAGGGAAGAGAGAAGGAGAGACAGACATTAGGGAAGAGAGAAGAGAGAGAGACATAAGGGAAGAGAGAAGGAGAGAGAGACATAAGGGAAGAGAGAAGGAGAGAGAGATATTAGGGAAGAGAGAAGGAGAGAGAGACATTAGGGAAGAGAGAGACATAAGGAAGAGAGAAGAGAGAGACATAAGGGAAGAGAGAAGGAGAGAGAGACATAAGGGAAGAGAGAAGGAGAGAGAGACATAAGGGAAGAGAGAAGGAGAGAGAAGGAGAGAGAGAAATTAGGGAAGAGAAGGGAGAGAGACATTAGGGAAGAGAGAAGGAGAGAGAGACATTAGGGAAGAGAGAAGGAGAGAGAGACATAGGGAAGAGAGAAGGAGAGAGAGACATAAGGGAAGAGAGAAGGAGAGAGAGACATTAGGGAAGAGAGAAGGAGAGAGAGACAATAGGGAAGAGAGAAGGAGAGAGAGACATTAGGGAAGAGAGAAGGAGAGAGAGACATTAGGGAAGAGAGAAGGAGAGAGAGACATTAGGGAAGAGAGAAGGAGAGAGAGACATTAGGGAAGAGAGAAGGAGAGAGAGATATTAGGGAAGAGAGAAGGAGAGAGAGACATTAGGGAAAGAGAGACATAAGGAAGAGAGAAGGAGAGAGACATAAGGGAAGAGAGAAGGAGAGAGAGACATAAGGGAAGAGAGAAGGAGAGAGAGACATAAGGGAAGAGAGAAGGAGAGAGAGACATAAGGGAAGAGAGAAGGAGAGAGAGACATTAGGGAAGAGAGAAGGAGAGAGAGACATTCGGGAAGAGAGAAGGAGAGAGAGACATTAGGGAAGAGAGAAGGAGAGAGAGACATTAGGGAAGAGAGAAGGAGAGAGAGACATAAGGGAAGAGAGAGACATAAGGAAGAGAGAAGGAGAGAGACATAAGGGAAGAGAGAAGGAGAGAGAGACATTCGGGAAGAGAGAAGGAGAGAGAGATATTAGGGAAGAGAGAAGGAGAGAGAGACATTAGGGAAGAGAGAGACATAAGGAAGAGAGAAGGAGAGAGACATAAGGGAAGAGAGAAGGAGAGAGAGACATAAGGGAAGAGAGAAGGAGAGAGAGACAAGAGAAGAGAGAGGGAGAGAGACATTAGGGAAGAGAGAAGGAGAGACAGACATTCGGGAAGAGAGAAGGAGAGACAGACATTCGGGAAGAGAGAAGGAGAGAGAGACATTAGGGAAGAGAGAGGAGTGAGAGACATAAGGGAAGAGAGAAGGAGAGAGAGAGACATAAGGGAAGAGAGAGACATAAGGGAAGAGAGAAGGAGAGAGACATAAGGGAAGAGAGAAGGAGAGAGAGACATTAGGGAAGAGAGAAGGAGAGAGAGACATAAGGGAAGAGAGAAGGAGAGAGAGACATTAGGGAAGAGAGAAGGAGAGAGAGACATAAGGTAAGAGAGAAGGAGAGAGAGACATTAGGGAAGAGAGAAGGAGAGACAGACATTAGGGAAGAGAGAAGGAGAGACAGACATTAGGGAAGAGAGAAGGAGAGAGAGACATAAGGGAAGAGAGAAGGAGAGAGAGACATAAGGGAAGAGAGAGACATAAGGGAAGAGAGAAGGAGAGACATAAGGGAAGAGAGAAGGAGAGAGAGACATAAGGGAAGAGAGAAGGAGAGAGAGACATTAGGGAAGAGAGAAGGAGAGAGAGACATTAGGGAAGAGAGAAGGAGAGAGAGACATTAGGGAAGAGAGAAGGAGAGAGAGACATTAGGGAAGAGAGAAGGAGAGAGAGACATTAGGGAAGAGAGAAGGAGAGAGAGACATAAGGGAAGAGAGAAGGAGAGAGAGACATTAGGGAAGAGAGAAGGAGAGAGAGACATAAGGGAAGAGAGAAGGAGAGAGAGACATAAGGGAAGAGAGAAGGAGAGAGAGACATAAGGGAAGAGAGAAGGAGAGAGAGACATTAGGGAAGAGAGAAGGAGAGAGAGACATTAGAGAAGAGAGAGGAGTGAGAGACATAAGGGAAGAGAGAAGGAGAAGGAGAGAGACATAAGGGAAGGAGAGAGAGACATAAGTGAAGAGCGAGACATAAGGGAAGAGAGAAGGAGAGAGAGACATAAGGGAAGAGAGAAGGAGAGAGAGACATAAGGGAAGAGAGAAGGAGAGAGAGACATAAGGGAAGAGAGAAGGAGAGAGAGACATTAGGGAAGAGAGAAGGAGAGAGAGCCATAAGGGAAGAGAGAAGGAATTAGATGTAAAGAGAGAGAAGAAAGACAGAGCATTATTATAGCTGACCATTACAACACTCAGAAAGACATTGAAAGACTTATTTAAAAAATCAAACAGACAATTTCCCCTTAGGTGTGTGTGTACACTATATGTGTATGTATGTGTGTGTATGTATGAGTGTGTACACTATATGTGTATGTATGTGTGTGTACACTATATGTGTATGTATGTGTGTACACTATATGTGTATGTATGTGTGTGTATGTATGTGTGTGTACACTATACAGTGGGGCAAACAAGTATTTAGTCAGCCACCAATTGTGCAAGTTCTCCCACTTAAAAAGATGAGAGAGGCCTGTAATTTTCATCATAGGTACACTTCAACTATGACAGACAAAATGAGAGAAAAAAATCCAGAAAATCACATTGTAGGATTTTTTTGTGAATTTATTTGCAAATTATGGTGGAAAATAAGTATTTGGTCACCTACAAACAAGCAAGATTTCTGGCTCTCACAGACCTGTAACTTCTTCTTTAAGAGGCTCCTCTGTCCTCCACTCGTTACCTGTATTAATGGCACCTGTTTGAACTTGTTATCAGTATAAAAGACACCTGTCCACAACCTGGCCTAGCCAGTCTCCAGATCTCAACCCCATAGAAAATCTTTGGAGGGAGTTGAAAGTCCGTGTTTCCCAGCAACAGCCCCAAAACATCACTGCTCTAGAGGAGATCTGCATGGAGGAATGGGCCAAAATACCAGCAACAGTGTGTGAAAACCTTGTGAAGACTTACAGAAGACATTTGACCTCTGTCATTGCCAACAAAGGGTATATAATAAAGTATTGAGATAAACTTTTGTTATTGACCAAATACTTATTTTCCACCATAATTTGCAAATAAATTCATAAAAAATCCTACAATGTGATTTTCTGGATTTTTTTCTCTCATTTTGTCTGTCATAGTTGAA
Source organism: Oncorhynchus tshawytscha (assembly GCF_018296145.1). Taxonomy (NCBI): domain Eukaryota; kingdom Metazoa; phylum Chordata; class Actinopteri; order Salmoniformes; family Salmonidae; genus Oncorhynchus; species Oncorhynchus tshawytscha. The sequence goes on from NW_024609834.1 coordinate 1,648,104, forward strand.
GTGTACCTATGATGAAAATTACAGGCCTCTCTCATCTTTTTAAGTGGGAGAACTTGCACAATTGGTGGCTGACTAAATACTTTTTTGCCCCACTGTATGTTTATGTATGTGTGTGTACACTATATGTGTATGTATGTGTGTGTACACTATATGTGTGTGTTTGTGTGTGTATGTATGAGAGTGTAGAAGAAGACAGTACCTTTCAGACAGTCTCTCAGACTGCAGAGCGGACAGTGAGGCATGTGTGAGGTCCCCAGGGTAGCGGACCCCCTGCAGGTGCATGTGGACAGCAGAGGGGTGCAGGGGGGGCAGGCCTCCCCCTCCTTGGAGATGGTAGAACGGTGACCTCAGAGCTGATAGACAGAATGGATCATCCATCCTGAGAGAGAGAGAGAGAGGGGGGGGGGGGGAGGAGAACAACAGAGAGAAGGGAGTTGAAAGGAAAGATAGAGAGGGAGAGAGACAGAGCGATGGAGAGGAGGGAGTTGAAAGGAAAGGAGAGGGAGAGAGACAGAGCGATGGAGAGGAGAGAGTTGAAAGGAAAGATAGAGAGGGAGAGAGACAGGATGGAGAGGAGGGAGTTGAAAGGAAAGATAGAGGGGAGAGAGACAGAGCGATGGAGAGGAGGGATGGAGAGAGAGAGAGACAGAGTTGAAAGGAAAGATAGAGAGGGAGAGAGACAGAGCGATGGAGAGGAGAGAGTTGAAAGGAAAGATAGAGAGGGAGAGAGACAGAGCGATGGAGAGGAGGGAGTTGAAAGGAAAGATAGAGAGGGAGAGAGAGAGACAGAGCGATGGAGAGGAGGGAGTTGAAAGGAAAGAGAGAGGGAGAGAGAGAGACAGAGCGATGGAGAGGAGGGAGTTGAAAGGAAAGATAGAGAGGGAGAGAGACAGAGCGATGGAGAGGAGGGAGTTGAAAGGAAAGAGAGAGGGAGAGAGAGAGACAGAGCGATGGAGAGGAGGGAGTTGAAAGGAAAGATAGAGAGGAGAGAGACAGAGCGATGGAGAGGAGAGAGTTGAAAGGAAAGATAGAGAGGGAGAGAGACAGAGCGATGGAGAGGAGGGAGTTGAAAGGAAAGAGAGAGGGAGAGAGAGAGACAGAGCGATGGAGAGGAGGGAGTGAAAGGAAAGATGAAAGACAGAGCGAAGAGAGGGAGTTGAAAGGAAAGAGAGAGGGAGAGAGACAGAGCGATGGAGAGGAGGGAGTTGAAAGGAAAGATAGAGAGGGAGAGAGACAGAGCGATGGAGAGGAGGGAGTTGAAAGGAAAGATAGAGAGGGAGAGAGACAGAGCGATGGAGAGGAGAGGGTTGAAAGGAAAGATAGAGAGGGAGAGAGACAGAGTGATGGAGAGGAGGGAGTTGAAAGGAAAGATAGAGAGGGCGAGAGACAGAGCGATGGAGAGGAGGGAGTTGAAAGGAAAGATAGAGAGGGAGAGAGGGTGAGCGATGGAGAGGAGGGAGTTGAAAGGAAAGATAGAGAGGGAGAGAGACAGAGCGATGGAGAGGAGGGAGTTGAAAGGAAAGATAGAGAGGGAGAGAGACAGAGCGATGGAGAGGAGAGGGTTGAAAGGAAAGATAGAGAGGGAGAGAGACAGAGTGATGGAGAGGAGGGAGTTGAAAGGAAAGATAGAGAGGGGAGAGACAGAGCGATGGAGAGGAGGGAGTTGAAAGGAAAGATAGAGAGGGAGAGAGGGTGAGCGATGGAGAGGAGGGAGTTGAAAGGAAAGATAGAGAGGGAGAGAGAGAGCGATGGAGAGGAGGGAGTTGAAAGGAAAGATAGAGAGGGAGAGAGAGAGACAGAGCGATGGAGAGGAGGGAATTGAAAGGGAGAGAGAGTGAGAGAGACAGAGCGATGGAGAGGAGGGAGTTGAAAGGAAAGATAGAGAGGGAGAGAGAGAGACAGAGTGATGGAGAAGAGGGAGTTGAAAGGAAAGATAGAGAGGGAGAGAGAGAGACAGAGCGATGGAGAGGAGGGAGTTGAAAGGAAAGATAGAGAGGGAGAGAGACAGTGATGGAGAGGACGGAGTTGAAAGGGAGAGAGAGTGAGAGAGAATATAACAGTGAGTGTCCCAGTTAACCAGTGTTTACATCATTAACCTGAGCTGTGTCTCTCCATGGGAGGGGGCATTAGAGGGTCAGCCAACCTGTCAAATAACCTCAATCAACCCCACACAGCACACTGCTGACAGCAGCCACACTTCACTCTCTTTGGATGTGTGTGTTTCAGAGAGAGCGAGTGAGAGCGAGAGAGAGGGAGAGAAAGAATGAGAGAAAAGGTGTGTGTGTGTGTGTTTGTGGATGAGAGAGAGAAAGAGTGAGCAAATGTGTGTGTGTGTGTGTTGTCAGTCTGATGTCTGTGTCTGTCTGTCTCTGCGTGGCTCATCTCCTCATTAACTCCATTACTGGGCTGTGTGTGATGGCTTCTGCCCTCCTTTCATCCTGCTGTGCTGTTGACATAGCACGGTCATGCACCCTGTCCCACAGCCTACAGCAAACAGCACACCCCCCCCCCCACACACACACACACACGCCCGCAAACGACAGGATCGAATTATAACTAAGCACTACCCGTCTCCATCAATTCTATGCCTTGTCATCACACTGTCTGTCCACAGAAAACAGGACTAGAGGCTAACTGGTGCTGTCTTCAGCATCCCTGGAGGTAATAGCCACTGACAACAACATCAAACACTAGCTAGCATGTTTTTATCCCAAGCCTTGAGTGTTAGCAAGCACTGGAAACTGAAAGAGTACCAAAGACTAGAGGCAATTCAAAGGTTCGGTTAGCACCCCTACCTAGCAGTAGCAGCCTTGGTGCTGATCGACGAGTGTTATCCTGACTCACCTGTAGGGGGCGAAGGAGGGATGTGGCAGGTAGGAGGGATGGTAGTAGGCGGCGGCTGCGGCGGCGGTGGCGGGGTCCAGGCCCAGGGGCAGTCCAGAAGACATGCGGAGGTCCTCGGCCGTGGCGTAGGGGCGGAACCCCCGCAGGTACTCCTCTGGTACACCACCAGGGGGCACTCCATGGGGCAGCTGCCTGGGCAGACTGGTGAGAGGAGAGGGAGGGAGGAGAGGGAGAGAGGGAAGGAAGTATATAGGAATAATGAAGGAAGATGAGGGGTAGGGAGAGGAGGAAGAGAAGGAGGGAGGGGAATAGGAAGCGAGGGGATTTACTTAGTTAATTGTATTTGATCATTATAAATACACCTTATAAAAGACAGAGTAGGACAGAGTGTACTGTCAGCGCTGTACTGTACAGGCAGTGTTACTGACTTGAGGGGCTGGAAGCGTGCGTCCTGCATGACAGCACCGGGGCTCAGGCCAAAGGCATAGGGGTTTCCTATGAGGTGAGCAGGGACTGAGGGGCCACCTTTCTCCTGCTGGTGGGGCGCCTCTGCTCCCAGACGCTCCCTACTGACCCCACGAGGGCCCGAGTCAGCCTGAGAGAAAGAGAGAGAGCGAGAGGGGAGGGAGAGAGGGAGAGAGAGAGCGAGAGGGAGAGAGAAAGCGAGAGGGGAGGGAGAGGAGAGGGAGAGAGGGAGAAGCACAGTCTTAGTAATTGTTCCCGGGGGCCTGTGACCGACACGGTTGTCCACACACATGGACCACATCCTGGGGATGAGAGGAGGGAAGAATAGGCCCCTCTCTCCATCTCCTGCTGCCTCCTTCCCTTCTCTCTTCCTGGAAACACACAGAAATGGAGAGCTCTCGTCATTCTAAGCAAGGCTAGTCATCTGCTCTCTGAAGAGGACACCGTGAAATGGAGGAAAATCAACAGTCACAGACATTCCTCAGCACCAAGCAGACACAAGCTCCTTTACACTGCATCACATCCTCTACTGCTGCTACTGTTCTCTTACTTCACAGATGGAAACAGTCTTGTTCAGGACATATGATGTCATTAGAGACACTGAAGCAGTAGTCTGAGCCTCCTCTACCCAGCACACTGACTGTGATCCTGACAACAGAGCAGGAGTGTGTGTATCTAGAGATGAGCCATGCTAGAACATCAACTGGCGGTGAAAACAAAGTCCACAGCATTCTCTCTCTCTCTCTCTCTCACATACAAATACCCTCTGTGTTTCTCTCTCACATACAAATACCCTCTGTGTTTCTCTCTCACATACAAATACCCTCTGTGTTTCTCTCTCACATACAAATACCCTCTGTGTTTCACACACACACACACACACACACACACACACACACACACACACACACACACACACACACACACACACACACACACACACACACACACACAGCAGCATTTAGTCCAGGGTATGGAGAGGGAGAAGAGCAGCATTTAGTCCATGGTATGGAGAGAGGGGAGGGAGAAGAGCAGCATTTAGTCCAGGGTATGGAGAGGGAGAAGAGCAGCATTTAGTCCAGGGTATGGAGAGAGGGGAGGGAGAAGAGCAGCATTTAGTCCAAGGTATGGAGAGAGGGGAGGGAGAAGAGCAGCATTTATTCCAGGGTATGGAGAGAGGGGAGGGAGAAGAGCAAAATTTAGTCCAGGGTATGGAGAGAGGGGGAGGGAGAAGAGCAACATTTAGTCCAGGGTATGGAGAGGGAGAAGAGCAAAATTTAGTTCAGGGTATGGAGAGAGGGGAGGGAGAAGAGCAACATTTAGTCCAGGGTATGGAGAGGGAGAAGAGCAGCATTTAGTCCAGGGTATGGAGAGAGGGGGAGGGAGAAGAGCAACATTTAGTCCAGGGTATGGAGAGAGGGGGAGGGAGAAGAGCAACATTTAGTCCAGGGTATGGAGAGGGAGAAGAGCAGCATTTAGTTCAGGGTATGGAAAGAGGGGGAGGGAGAAGAGCAACATTTAGTCCAGGGTATGGAGAGGGAGAAGAGCAGCATTTAGTCCAGGGTATGGAGAGAGGGGGAGGGAGAAGAGCAACATTTAGTCCAGGGTATGGAGAGAGGGGGAGGGAGAAGAGCAACATTTAGTCCAGGGTATGGAGAGAGGGGAGGGAGAAGAGCAACATTTAGTCCAGGGTATGGAGAGGGAGAAGAGCAGCATTTAGTCCAAGGTATGGAGAGAGGGGGAGGGAGAAGAGCAGCATTTAGTCCAGGGTATGGAGAGGGAGAAGAGCAGCATTTAGTCCAGGGTATGGAGAGAGGGGGAGGGAGAAGAGCAGCATTTAGTCCAGGGTATGGAGAGGGAGAAGAGCAGCATTTAGTCCATGGTATGGAGAGAGGGGGAGGGAGAAGAACAGCATTTAGTCCAGGGTATGGAGAGGGAGAAGAGCAGCATTTAGTCCAGGGTATGGAGAGAGGGGAGGGAGAAGAGCAGCATTTATTCCAGGGTATGGAGAGAGGGGGAGGGAGAAGAGCAAAATTTAGTCCAGGGTATGGAGAGAGGGGGAGGGAGAAGAGCAACATTTAGTCCAGGGTATGGAGAGGGTGAAGAGCAAAATTTAGTTCAGGGTATGGAGAGAGGGGAGGGAGAAGAGCAACATTTAGTCCAGGGTATGGAGAGGGAGAAGAGCAGCATTTAGTCCAGGGTATGGAGAGAGGGGGAGGGAGAAGAGCAACATTTAGTCCAGGGTATGGAGAGAGGGGGAGGGAGAAGAGCAACATTTAGTCCAGGGTATGGAGAGGGAGAAGAGCAGCATTTAGTCCAGGGTATGGAGAGAGGGGGAGGGAGAAGATCAGCATTTAGTCCAGGGTATGGAGAGGGAGAAGAGCAGCATTTAGTCCATGGTATGGAGAGAGGGGGAGGGAGAAGAGCAGCATTTAGTCCAGGGTATGGAGAGGGAGAAGAGCAGCATTTAGTCCAGGGTATGGAGAGAGGGGAGGGAGAAGAGCAGCATTTAGTCCAGGGTATGGAGAGAGGGGGAGGGAGAAGAGCAGCATTTATTCCAGGGTATGGAGAGAGGGGGAGGGAGAAGAGCAAAATTTAGTCCAGGGTATGGAGAGAGGGGGAGGGAGAAGAGCAACATTTAGTCCAGGGTATGGAGAGGGAGAAGAGCAAAATTTAGTTCAGGGTATGGAGAGAGGGGGAGGGAGAAGAGCAACATTTAGTCCAGGGTATGGAGAGGGAGAAGAGCAGCATTTAGTCCAGGGTATGGAGAGAGGGGGAGGGAGAAGAGCAACATTTAGTCCAGGGTATGGAGAGAGGGGGAGGGAGAAGAGCAACATTTAGTCCAGGGTATGGAGAGGGAGAAGAGCAGCATTTAGTTCAGGGTATGGAGAGAGGGGGAGGGAGAAGAGCAACATTTAGTCCAGGATATGGAGAGGGAGAAGAGCAGCATTTAGTCCAGGGTATGGAGAGAGGGGGAGGGAGAAGAGCAACATTTAGTCCAGGGTATGGAGGGGAGGGAGAAGAGCAACATTTAGTCCAGGGTATGGAGAGAGGGGGAGGGAGAAAGCAACATTTAGTCCAGGGTATGGAGAGGGAGAAAAGCATTTAGTTCAGGGTATGGAGAGAGGGGGAGGGAGAAGAGCAACATTTAGTCCAGGATATGGAGAGGGAGAAGAGCAGCATTTAGTCCAGGGTATGGAGAGAGGGGGAGGGAGAAGAGCAGCATTTAGTCCAGGGTATGGAGAGGGAGAAGAGCAGCATTTAGTCCAGGGTATGGAGAGAGGGGGAGGGAGAAGAGCAGCATTTAGTCCAGGGTATGGAGAGAGGGAGAAGAGCAGCATTTAGTCCAGGGTATGGAGAGAGGGGGAGGGAGAAGAGCAGCATTTAGTCCAGGGTATGGAGAGAGGGGAGGGAGAAGAGCAAAATTTAGTCCAGGGTATGGAGAGGGGGAGGGAGAAGAGCAACATTTAGTCCAAGGTATGGAGAGAGGGAGAAGAGCAGCATTTAGTCCAGGGTATGGAGAGAGGGGGAGGGAGAAGAGCAGCATTTAGTCCAGGGTATGGAGAGGGGGAGGGAGAAGAGCAACATTTAGTCCAGGGTATGGAGAGGGAGAAGAGCAGCATTTAGTCCAGGGTATGGAGAGAGGGGGAGGGAGAAGAGCAGCATTTAGTCCAGGGTATGGAGAGGGGGAGGGAGAAGAGCAACATTTAGTCCAGGGTATGGAGAGAGGGGGGAGGGAGAAGAGCAACATTTAGTCCAGGGTATGGAGAGGGAGAAGAGCAGCATTTAGTCCAGGGTATGGAGAGAGGGGGAGGGAGAAGAGCAGCATTTAGTCCAGGGTATGGAGAGAGGGGGAGGGAGAAGAGCAGCATTTATTCCAGGGTATGGAGAGAGGGGGAGGGAGAAGAGCAAAATTTAGTCCAGGGTATGGAGAGAGGGGAGGGAGAAGAGCAACATTTAGTCCAGGGTATGGAGAGGGAGAAGAGCAGCATTTAGTCCATGGTATGGAGAGAGGGGAGGGAGAAGAGCAGCATTTAGTCCAGGGTATGGAGAGGGAGAAGAGCAGCATTTAGTCCAGGGTATGGAGGAGGGGGAGGGAGAAGAGCAGCATTTAGTCCAGGGTATGGAGAGAGGGGGAGGGAGAAGAGCAGCATTTATTCCAGGGTATGGAGAGAGGGGAGGGAGAAGAGCAAAATTTAGTCCAGGGTATGGAGAGAGGGGGAGGGAGAAGAGCAACATTTAGTCCAGGGTATGGAGAGGGAGAAGAGCAAAATTTAGTTCAGGGTATGGAGAGAGGGGGAGGGAGAAGAGCAACATTTAGTCCAGGGTATGGAGAGGGAGAAGAGCAGCATTTAGTCCAGGGTATGGAGAGGGGGAGGGAGAAGAGCAACATTTAGTCCAGGGTATGGAGAGAGGGGGAGGGAGAAGAGCAACATTTAGTCCAGGGTATGGAGAGGGAGAAGAGCAGCATTTAGTTCAGGGTATGGGAGAGAGGGGGAGGGAGAAGAGCAACATTTAGTCCAGGATATGGAGAGGGAGAAGAGCAGCATTTAGTCCAGGGTATGGAGAGAGGGGGAGGGAGAAGAGCAACATTTAGTCCAGGGTATGGAGAGAGGGGGAGGGAGAAGAGCAACATTTAGTCCAGGGTATGGAGAGAGGGGGAGGGAGAAGAGCAACATTTAGTCCAGGGTATGGAGAGAGGGGGAGGGAGAAGAGCAACATTTAGTCCAGGGTATGGAGAGGGAGAAGAGCAGCATTTAGTCCAAGGCATGGAGAGAGGGGGAGGGAGAAGAGCAGCATTTAGTCCAGGGTATGGAGAGGGAGAAGAGCAGCATTTAGTCCAGGGTATGGAGAGAGGGGAAGGGAGAAGAGCAGCATTTAGTCCAGGGTATGGAGAGAGGGAGAAGAGCAGCATTTAGTCCAGGGTATGGAGAGAGGGGAGGGAGAAGAGCAGCATTTAGTCCAGGGTATGGAGAGAGGGGGAGGGAGAAGAGCAAAATTTAGTCCAGGGTATGGAGAGAGGGGGAGGGAGAAGAGCAACATTTAGTCCAAGGTATGGAGAGAGGGAGAAGAGCAGCATTTAGTCCAGGGTATGGAGAGAGGGGGAGGGAGAAGAGCAGCATTTAGTCCAGGGTATGGAGAGAGGGGGAGGGAGAAGAGCAACATTTAGTCCAGGGTATGGAGAGGGAGAAGAGCAGCATTTAGTCCAGGGTATGGAGAGAGGGGGAGGGAGAAGAGCAGCATTTAGTCCAGGGTATGGAGAGGGGGAGGGAGAAGAGCAACATTTAGTCCAGGGTATGGAGAGAGGGGGAGGGAGAAGAGCAACATTTAGTCCAGGGTATGGAGAGGGAGAAGAGCAACATTTAGTTCAGGGTATGGAGAGGGAGAAGAGCAGCATTTAGTCCAGGGTATGGAGAGGGAGAATAGCAGCATTTTGTCCAGGGTATGGAGAGAGGGGAGGGAGAAGAGCAGCATTTTGTCCAGGGTATGGAGAGAGGGGAGGGAGAAGAGCTACATTTAGTCCAGGGTATGGAGAGTGAGAAGAGCAGCATTTAGTTCAGGGTATAGAGAGAGGGGGAGGGAGAAGAGCAACATTTAGTCCAGGGTATGGAGAGGGAGAAGAGCAGCATTTAGTCCAGGGTATGGAGAGAGGGAGAAAAGCAGCATTTAGTCCAGGGTATGGAGAGAGGGAGAAAAGCAGCATTTAGTCCAGGGTATGGAGAGAGGGAGAAAAGCAGCATTTAGTCCAGGGTATGGAGAGAGGGAGAGGGAGAAAAGCACCATGTGAGGGCTCTTGGAGAGAAACGGAACAGAGAGAAGGAAGTGGGTAGAGGATGATGGTAGAGAATGTCCAGGGATGAGAGTGGTTATTCCCTCTCATCTGGTCCCTCCTCACCCCACACCAGATAATAGGTGAGGTAAGAGCTAGGGTACAGTTGCCATTAAAACACTGACAAAGGCAGGGGAAGGAGGGAGGAAGCTGTCCTGCTAAATTAACCCCAAGGATCCCTGGGAATAGAGGGAGGCTTTTCTACATCACTGTGTGTGTGTGTATAGTATGTTTGTGTGTGTGTACAGTATGTGTGTGAGTGTGTGTGTGTGTGTCTCTTTCCACTGTCACTGAGAAAACACAACCCATTTAGTTCCATTTACCCCTACCACCTGTCCCATTATGCTCACCCCTTCAAACCATTACCCCCACCCCCTCAGCCAATGACCCGGGGTGACACTAATGCACTAACAGTTCATATTAAATGCCTCTAATATTTGCCCCTCGTTGTTAAACATGCTTCACTGAGCAGCCAGGCAGAGTGGCCCCTGTCCCTATCCCTCGCCCCAAACCCCCACGCCAAGCCCCGTTTCCCTAGTCCCCCCTACTGCCCTAATGGCTGTGTTAGCGTCAGCGAGGTGGGCTCTCCCTCCCCGATGAGCAGCCAACTGGAAAAGTGGTTCAGATATGTCAAAAGAACTCAAAATCAGAGAGGCCAGGAAAACGCAAGACCCCTCCCTCTCTTCCTCCATCCTCCTCCACCCTTCTTCTTCAACCCTCTCTCTTCCTCTGCCTCCTCCTCCCTCCCTCCTCCTTCACCCCTCTCTCTTCCTCTGCCTCCTCCTTCACCCTCCTCCTTCAACCCTCTCTCTTCCTCTGCCTCCTCCTTCAACCCTCTCTCTTCCTCTGCCTCCTCCTTCACCCTCCTTCTTCAACCCTCTCTTCCTCTGCCTCCTCCTCCCTCCATCCTCCTCCACCCTCCTTCAACCCTCTCACTTCCTCTGCCTCCTCCTTCACCCTCCTTCTTCAACCCTCTCTCTTCCTCTGCCTCCTCCTCCCTCCATCCTCCTCCACCCTCCTTCAACCCTCTCTCTTCCTCTGCCTCCTCCTCCCTCCCGCTCCCCCTCCATCCTCCTTCACCCTCCTCCTTCAACCCTCTCTCTTCCTCTGCCTCCTCCTCCCTCCCTCTCTTCCTCCATCTCTGTCCATGGAATGTTAAACGGTGGTTGTCTGGAGACAGTACAGACCTGCCTATTAGCAGGCACTCTACTGTTATTTGTGACAGGGCTGCTGACATTTAGCCCATCTCGGCCACGCACACACACGCACGCACGCAGGCACATACACACGCACCCACACACACATCCACACGCACGCACACGCACCCACACACACGTGCACCCACACAGAGCCCATCTCCCCCTTCTCCCACTGAGCGCCATATTACGTATTAGCACAGAGAGAACAGAGCTAGCCACGCCTAGCCCCTAATATCCCTGTAAATCAAGAAGAGAGGCTACGCTACGTTGGTGTGGCAGTGCCTGCCTGTCTGTCTGTCTCCTCGCTAGTCACCACAGTGAAATGGTACCAAACAACATCTGTTAGAGGGCCACCAGGAAAAGAGGATTTGTGTGTTTTCTCTGCCTCTAATCCGGCTGTTCTGATGCATCTGGATTCAATCATGACCCCACAGAGTGTTGGGAAGAATGTATTTTCATAGTTTTAATATGAGCCTGAATAGTGTTGATAACAGGCAGCCATGCTGAAAATGGTATTTTAAAATGTGTCCTTTCAAAATGATTATTTGATTCACAGTTAAAGTCAGAAGTTTACATACACTTAGGTTGGAGTCATTAAAACTCGTTTTTCAACAACTCCACACATTTATTATAGTTTTGGCAAGTCGGTTAAGACATCTACTTTGTGCAAGTAATTTTCCCAACAGTTGTTTACAGACAGATTATTTCACTTATAATTCACTATATCACAATTCCAGTGGGTCAGAAGTTTACATACAATATATCCACATAATTTTCCTCCCTCATGATGCCATCTATTTTGTGAAGTGCACCAGTCCCTCCTGCAGCAAAGCACCCCCATAACATGATGCTGCCACCCCCTTTCTTCACGGTTGGGAAGGTTATCTTCAGCTTGCAAGCCTCCCCCTTTTCCCTCCAAACATAACAATGGTCATTATGGCCAAACAGTTCTATTTTTGTTTCATCAGACCAGAGGACATTTCTCCAGAAAGTACAATCTTTGTCCCCAAGTGCAGTCACAAACCGTAGTCCGTCTTTTTTATGGCGGTTTTGGAGCAGTGGCTTCTTCCTTGCTGAGCGGCCTTTCAGGTCATGTCAATATAGGACTCGTTTTATTGTGGATATAGATACTTTGTACCTGTTTCCTCCAGCATTTTCACAAGGTCCTTTGCTGTTGTTCTGGGATTGATTTGCACTTTTCGCACCAAAGTACGTTCATCTCTAGGAGACAGAACGCGTCTCCTTCCTGAGCGGTATGACGGATGCGTGGTCCCATGGTGTTTATACTTGCGTACTATTGTTTGTACAGATGAACGTGGTACCTTTAGGTGTTTGGAAATTGCTCCCAAGGACGAATCAGACTTGTGGAGGTCTATCATTTCTTTCTGAGGTCTTGGCTGATTTCTTTTGATTTTCCCATGATGTCAAGCAAAAAGGCACTGAGTTTGAAGGTAGGCCTTGAAATACATCCACAGGTACACCTCCAATTGACTCAAATTATGTCAATTAGCCTATCAGAAGCTTCTAAAGCCATTACATTATTTTCTGTAATTTTCCAAGCTGTTTAAAGGCACAGTCAACTTAGTGTATGTAAACGTCTGACCCACTGGAATTGTGATACAGTGAATTATAAGTGAAATAATCTGTCTGTAATCAATTGTTGGAGTGTATGTAAACTTCTGATTTCAACTGTACATATAGGTAGGGGTAAAGTGACTAGGTAACAGGTAACAGCAGTAGAAGTAGCAGAGTATGTGATGAGTCAAAAGAGTCTAAATGATTCCTCTATATTATAGTACAATGGCTGTTATACTGTATCTAAAACAAAGAAAGAAACAATATATGGAATAACATGCCCTCTGGTGGCCAAGTTACACTATTGCTATTGATTGGGTGATCTCTCCTCCTCAGGTTGTTTACACACACACACATACACACTCACGAATGCACCCACACACACACGCACAGACTTGGTCGAGTCTCAGAGGCTAGCAGATGCCTCTTGGGCCAAAGCAAAAATAAAAGAGGCTCCTGTAGCGCCTGTCTACAACCTGCGTGAGTGTGTGAGTGTCTGAGTGTGTGTTGAGAGGATGGTTGACTGTGCATCCTGTGTCTTTTGTCTGAGTGGAGGATAACATTCACCCCCCCCAAATCCTCCTCCCCAAAAACCGGGCTGCAGAGTCCACAGGAGTCTACAAGAGCAGGGTTAGAGCACAGAGCACTGACACCCTCTGAGCCACAGACCTCTCTCTACTCCTCTCTCTCTCTCTCTGTCGACCTCCGCCGCCCCCCTCTCCTCTCTCCTACTCTCTATATGAGAAACAACACCAGTTATCAGAGCCTGCTAAACCATCCTACAGCAGAACAGAAGCAATCAGCCAGTACAACACACAGACTATTGATGAGCTGTTGGGATGACTTTACTGGCAGACAGGAGGCAGAACAGAGATGAATAGAGACTGTCTGACAAACACAGGCTGAGAGACAAAAGACTCACTGCATGGCGCCTGCTGCTACTGGGCTGTGTGTATGTGTGTCACTAAGGGGCCTCTCTAATGATGATGGAGGACTCTGCTCTTGCTGTTTGTGTGCTGGGCTGACAGGATGACCCCCCCCACACACCATCTTTTCCTGACCTTTACCCCTGCTGGAGGCTTCACTCCAAAAATGTGCCCTTATTTCTCAGACTCACTGTGCAACAAAAACAATCTGATACGGATACTTTGATTTAGCCACACAAACACAGTGGAACACACAAACACAGTGGAACACACACACAGTGTATCACACACACCCTCACACCCAGGCTGCCCCCTCTGTGTAAGCCTGGGCCCTGGCAGCCCCCTGGTGAGGGGTGGGAGACCCCGCGTATGGGAGGGCGCTCATTTACGCCTCTCTGATGGAGCCATGAATCTAAATGGCCAATTAAAAAGCAATTACAGGCAGCAGCGGGAACAAACTCTGGTAGTCATTGAAGCAAAATACCAACGCGCCTCAACCTCTCGTCACCTCCCATCTCACCCTCCTCTCACCCTACCCTCTCACCCTCCTCTCACCCTCCCCTCTCACCCTCCTCTCACCCTCCTCTTGCCTCTCCTCTCACCCTCCTCTCACCTTCCTCTCGCCTCCCCTCTCACCCTCCTCTCGCCTCCCCTCTCACCCTCCTCTCGCCTCCCCTCTCACCCTCCACTCGCCTCCCCTCTCACCCTCCTCTCACCTTCCCTCTCACCCTCCTCTCGCCTCGCCTCGCCCCTCACCTCTCACCCTCCTCTCACCTTCCCTCTCACCCTCCTCTCACCTTCCCTCTCACCCTCCTCTCACCCTCCTCTTGCCTCTCCTCTCACCTTCCTCTCGCCTCCCCTCTCACCCTCATCTCACCTCCCCTCTCACCCCCTCTCACCCTCCTCTCACCCTCATCTCACCTTCCCTCTCACCCTCCTCTCACCCTCATCTCACCTTCCCTCTCACCCTCATCTCACCTCCCCTCTCACCCTCCTCTCGCCTCCCCTCCCCTCTCACCCTCCTCTCACCCTCCCCTCTCGCCCCTCCTCTCACCCTCCTCTCACCCTCCCCTCTCACCCTCCTCTCACCCTCCTCTCGCCTCCCCTCTCACCCTCCTCTCACCCTCCCCTCTCACCCTCCTCTCACCTTCCCTCTCACCCTCCTCTCACCCTCCTCTTGCCTCTCCTCTCACCCTCCTCTCACCTTCCTCTCGCCTCCCCTCTCACCCTCCTCTCGCCTCCCTCTCACCCTCCTCTCGCCTCCCCTCTCACCTTCCCTCTCACCCTCCTCTCACCCTCCTCTTGCCTCTCCTCTCACCCTCCTCTCACCTTCCTCTCGCCTCCCCTCTCACCCTCCTCTCGCCTCCCCTCTCACCCTCCTCTCGCCTCCCCTCTCACCTTCCCTCTCACCCTCCTCTCACCCTCCTCTTGCCTCTCCTCTCACCCTCCTCTCACCTCCCTCTCACCCTCCTCTCACCTTCCCTCTCACCCTCATCTCACCTTCCCTCTCACCCTCATCTCACCTTCCCTCTCACCCTCATCTCACCTCCCCTCTCACCCTCCTCTCGCCTCCCCTCCCCTCTCACCCTCCTCTCACCCTCCCTCTCACCTCCCCTCTCACCCTCCTCTCACCCTCCTCTCACCCTCCTCTCACCCTCCTCTCGCCTCCCCTCTCACCCTCCTCTCACCCTCCTCTCACCCTCCCCTCTCACCCTCCTCTCACCTTCCCTCTCACCCTCCTCTCACCCTCCTCTTGCCTCTCCCTCACCCTCCTCTCACCTCTCACCTCCTCCTCTCTCCTCCTCTCACCTCCTCTCGCCTCCCCTCTCCTCACCCTCCGCCTCACCCTCCTCTCGCCTCTCCTCTCCCTCTCACCTTCCCTCTCACCCTCCTCTCACCCTCCTCTTGCCTCTCCTCTCACCCTCCTCTCACCTTCCTCTCGCCTCCCCTCTCACCCTCCTCTCGCCTCCCCTCTCACCCTCCTCTCACCCCCCTCTCACCTTCCCTCTCACCCTCCTCTCACCCTCCTCTCACCCTCCCTCACCTCTCACCCTCTCTCCCTCCCTCTCACCTTCCCTCTCACCCTCCTCTCACCCCCTCACCTCTCACCCTCTCTCACCTTCCCTCTCACCCTCCTCTCACCCTACTCCCCTCTCACCCTCCTCTCGCCTCCCTCCCCTCTCACCCTCCTCTCGCCTCCCCTCTCACCCTCCTCTCACCCTCCTCTCACCCTCCTCTCACCCTCCTCTCGCCTCCCCTCTCACCCTCCCTCGCCTCCCCTCTCACCCTCCTCTCACCCTCCCCTCTCACCCTCCTCTCACCTTCCCTCTCACCCTCCTCTCACCCTCCTCTTGCCTCTCCTCTCACCCTCCTCTCACCCCTCTCTCCCTCTCCCTCTCCCCTCCCCTCTCGCCTCCCTCTCACCCCTCCTCTCGCCTCCCCTCTCACCTTCCCTCTCACCCTCCTCTCACCCTCCTCTTGCCTCTCCTCTCACCCTCCTCTCGCCTCCCCTCCCTCCTCTCACCCTCCTCTCACCCTCCCCCTCACCCTCCTCTCACCCTCCTCTCGCCTCCCCTCTCACCCTCCTCTCGCCTCCCTCACCTCCCCTCTCACCCTCCTCTCACCTTCCCTCTCACCCTCCTCTCACCCTCCTCTCACCCTCCTCTCGCCTCCCCTCACCCCCTCTCACCCTCCCCTCTCACCTTCCCTCTCACCCTCCTCTCGCCTCCCCTCTCACCCTCCTCTCGCCTCCCCTCTCACCCTCCTCTCACCCTCCACCCCTCACCTTCCCTCTCACCCTCCTCTCACCCTACCTGCCTCTCCTCTCACCTCCCCTCTCACCCTCCTCTCACCTTCCTCTCGCCTCCCCTCTCACCCTCCTCTCGCCTCCCCTCTCACCCTCCCTCACCCTCCTCTCGCCTCCCCTCTCACCCTCCTCTCGCCTCCCCCTCTCACCTCCTCTCGCCTCCCCTCTCACCCTCTCATCTTCCCTCATCTTCCCTCTCACCCTCCTCTCACCCTACTCTTGCCTCTCCTCTCACCTCCCCTCTCACCCTCCTCTCACCTTCCTCTCGCCTCCCTCTCACCCTCCTCTCGCCTCCCCTCTCAGCCCTCCTCTCGCCTCCCCTCTCACCCTCATCCTCCTCTCGCCCTCCTTCAGCCTGGCCCCATTTCTCACCCTCCTCTCACCTTCCCTCTCACCCTCCTCTCACCCTCCTCTCACCTTCACCTCTCTCACCCTCCTCTCACCATGAGGCCACCCTCACCCTCCTCTGAAAGTGCACTCACCTCGAAATCCCCGCCTCCCCTCTCATCCCTCCTCTGAACAGGAACCTCCCCTCTCATTAATTATCTCGCCTCCCCTCTCACCCTCCTCCTCGCCTAACCCCTCTCACCCTCCTCTCACCTCCCCTCTGGCCTCCCTCTCACCCTCACTACACCACCCTCCTCAGGGTAACGCCTCCCCTCTCACCCTCCTCTCACCCTCCTCTCACCTTCCCTCTCACCCTCCTCTCTACGTGACTGACTGAAGACTGGTGGTCCTCCAGGCAACAGAAACCTACGTGACGTGACCCTCGCCACCCCTCACCCTCCTCTCACACTCCTCTCGCCTCCCCTCTCACCCTCCTCTCTTCTCACTCTCCTCTCCTCTCACCTTCCCTCTCACCCTCCTCTCACCCTCGCCACCCCTCACCCTCCTCTCAGCCTCCCCTCACCTCCCCTTTCACCCTCCCCTCACCTCCCCTCTCACCCTCACCTCCCCTCTCACTAGTGGTGTAACGGACCGTAGTTGGTCACCCCCCACGGTTCGGGACGCATGTCAACCGCGTATCAATTGCAAAGTTTAACCATCATAATGTGAAATACAGTTCCGCTGTAACTTTTTAAAGTCATAATTCCCTAAATCTCGATGCAGAGTTGCAGTGAAAAGATAAAGACAAGACAGATGCTGTGTTTTACTCTGAAGCCTGAAGGTTGATGGGATGATTTAAAAAAAGCAGTTGCGTGTACTGTTCATGTGAACGGGGCCTGTTGAATCAATCCTGGATGGTCGCGTAGCAAAAAGCAAAGAAGAAGAAAAGGGCAGTGAGGAGCTGAAGAACTGGAAAAGCCTCCCGCTTCATTTAAGTCTCATGTATTGGAGCATTTTGGCTTCCAAGGTCAAATATGATGACGGAAGAAGGGTGGTGGACAACACCGTTACTGTGTGTAGGTATTATGCCACAAGAAAGCCATATGATCATGGAAATACATTCAGCATGGCCACACATTTAGAGCGTCATCACCCTGGTGTGTCAGGGTTCTCACCGCGACATTTAAGCAGCCCTTTGCTGCAGAATCAGACGAGGCTAAAGCCATCACCAAATCTATTGGGACGTTTATCGCTGCAGACATGAGGCCATACTCTGTTGTGGAAAACAAAGGGTTTCAACATATGGTGAAAGTGCTTGAGTCACGCTACGAAATCCCCTGCCGCACCCACTTCAGTATGAAGATCGGGCCAGATCTTAATGAACAGGAACAGATTAAAATTGTTGATTAATTATCTAAGGCATCCTTTGTTGCCCATACCACAGACTGGTGGTCCTCCAGGGTAACAGAAACCTACGTGACTGTTCACTACACCACAGACTGGTGGTCCTCCAGGGCAATGGAAACCTACGTGACTGTTCACTACACCACAGACTGGTGGTCCTCCAGGGTAACAGAAACCTACGTGACTGTTCACTACACCACAGACTGGTGGTCCTCCAGGGTAACAGAAACCTACGTGACTGTGACTGTTCACTACACCACAGACTGGTGGTCCTCCAGGGTAACAGAAACCTACGTGACTGTGACTGTTCACTACACCACAGACTGGTGGTCCTCCAGGGTAACAGAAAGCTATGTGACTGACTGTTCACTACACCACAGAGGAGTGGTCCTCAGGGTAACAGAAAGCTATGTGACTGACTGTTCACTACACCACAGACTGGTGGTCCTCCAGGGTAACAGAAACCTACGTGACTGTGACTGTTCACTACACCACAGTGGACTGTGTGACTGTCCTACACCACAGACTGGTGGTCCTAACAGAAACCTACGTGACTGTGACTGTTCACTACACCACAGACTGGTGGTCCTCCAGGGTAACAGAAAGCTATGTGACTGACTGTTCACACACCACAGACTGGTGGTCCTCCAGGGTAACAGAAAGCTATGTGACTGACTGTTCACTACACCACAGACTGGTGGTCCTCCAGGGTAACAGAAACCTACGTGACTGACTGTTCACTACACCACAGACTGGTGGTCCTCCAGGGTAACTGTTCACTACACCACAGACTGGTGGTCCTCCAGGGTAACAGAAAGCTACGTGACTGACTGTTCACTACACCACAGACTGGTGGTCCTCCAGGGTAACAGAAAGCTATGTGACTGACTGTTCACTACACCACAGACTGGTGGTCCTCCAGGGCAATGGAAACCTATGTGACTGTGACTGTTCACTACACCACAGACTGGTGGTCCTCCAGGGCAATGGAAACCTACGTGACTGTGACTGTTCACTACACCACAGACTGGTGGTCCTCCAGGGCAATGGAAACCTACGTGACTGTGACTGTTCACTACACCACAGACTGGTGGTCCTCCAGGGCAATGGAAACCTACGTGACTGTGACTGTTCACTACACCACAGACTGGTGGTCCTCCAGGGTAACAGAAACCTACGTGACTGTGACTGTTCACTACACCACAGACTGGTGGTCCTCCAGGGCAATGGAAACCTACGTGACTGTGACTGTTCACTACACCACAGACTGGTGGTCCTCCAGGGCTATGTGACTGTGACTGTTCACTACACCACAGACTGGTGGTCCTCCAGGGTGACTGTGACTGTTCACTACACCACAGACTGGTGGTCCTCCAGGGCAACAGAAACCTATGTGACTGTGACTGTTCACTACACCACAGACTGGTGGTCCTCCAGGGCAACAGAAACCTACGTGACTGTGACTGTTCACTACACCACAGACTGGTGGTCCTCCAGGGTAACAGAAAGCTACGTGACTGTGACTGTTCACTACACCACAGACTGGTGGTCCTCCAGGGTAACAGAAAGCTATGTGACTGACTGTTCACTACACCACAGACTGGTGGTCCTCCAGGGCAACAGAAACCTACGTGACTGTGACTGTTCACTACACCACAGACTGGTGGTCCTCCAGGGCAACAGAAACCTACGTGACGTGACTGTTCACTACACCACAGACTGGTGGTCCTCCAGGGTAACAGAAACCTACGTGACTGTGACTGTTCACTACACCACAGACTGGTGGTCCTCCAGGGCAACAGAAACCTACGTGACTGTGACTGTTCACTACACCACAGACTGGTGGTCCTCCAGGGCAATGGAAACCTATGTGACTGTGACTGTTCACTACACCACAGACTGGTGGTCCTCCAGGGCAATGGAAACCTATGTGACTGTGACTGTTCACTACACCACAGACTTGTGGTCCTCCAGGGCAATGGAAACCTACGTGACTGTGACTGTTCACTACACCACAGACTGGTGGTCCTCCAGGGCAATGGAAACCTACGTGACTGTGACTGTTCACTACACCACAGACTGGTGGTCCTCCAGGGTAACAGAAAGCTATGTGACTGACTGTTCACTACACCACAGACTGGTGGTCCTCCAGGGCAACAGAAACCTACGTGACTGTGACTGTTCACTACACCACAGACTGGTGGTCCTCCAGGGTAACAGAAACCTACGTGACTGTGACTGTTCACTACACCACAGACTGGTGGTCCTCCAGGGCAATGGAAACCTACGTGACTGTGACTGTTCACTACACCACAGACTGGTGGTCCTCCAGGGCAATGGAAACCTACGTGACTGTGACTGTTCACTACACCACAGACTGGTGGTCCTCCAGGGCAATGGAAACCTACGTGACTGTGACTGTTCACTACACCACAGACTGGTGGTCCTCCAGGGCAATGGAAACCTACGTGACTGTGACTGTTCACTACACCACAGACTGGTGGTCCTCCAGGGCAATGGAAACCTACGTGACTGTGACTGTTCACTACACCACAGAGGAGTGGTCCTCCAGGGTAACAGAAAGCTATGTGACTGACTGTTCACTACACCACAGAGGAGTGGTCCTCAGGGTAACAGAAAGCTACGTGACTGACTGTTCACTACACCACAGACTGGTGGTCCTCCAGGGTAACAGAAACCTACGTGACTGTGACTGTTCACTACACCACAGAGGAGTGGTCCTCCAGGGTAACAGAAAGCTATGTGACTGACTGTTCACTACACCACAGAGGAGTGGACCTCCAAGGTAACAGAAAGCTATGTGACTGACTGTTCACTACACCACAGACTGGTGGTCCTCCAGGGTAACAGAAACCTACGTGACTGTGACTGTTCACTACACCACAGAGGAGTGGACCTCCAAGGTAACAGAAAGCTATGTGACTGACTGTTCACTACACCACAGACTGGTGGTCCTCCAGGGTAACAGAAACCTACGTGACTGTGACTGTTCACTACACCACAGAGGAGTGGTCCTCCAGGGTAACAGAAAGCTATGTGACTGACTGTTCACTACACCACAGAGGAGTGGTCCTCAGGGTAACAGAAAGCTACGTGACTGACTGTTCACTACACCACAGAGGAGTGGTCCTCCAGGGTAACAGAAAGCTATGTGACTGACTGTTCACTACACCACAGAGGAGTGGTCCTCAGGGTAACAGAAAGCTACGTGACTGACTGTTCACTACACCACAGACTGGTGGTCCTCCAGGATAACAGAAACCTACGTGACTGTGACTGTTCACTACACCACAGACTGGTGGTCCTCCAGGGTAACAGAAAGCTATGTGACTGACTGTTCACTACACCACAGACTGGTGGTCCTCCAGGGTAACAGAAAGCTACGTGACTGACTGTTCACTACACCACAGAGGAGTGGTCCTCCAAGGTAACAGAAAGCTACGTGACTGACTGTTCACTACACCACAGAGGAGTGGACCTCCAAGGTAACAGAAAGCTACGTGACTGACTGTTCACTACACCACAGAGGAGTGGACCTCCAAGGTAACAGAAAGCTATGTGACTGACTGTTCACTACACCACAGAGGAGTGGTCCTCAGGGTAACAGAAAGCTACGTGACTGACTGTTCACTACACCACAGACTGGTGGTCCTCCAGGGTAACAGAAAGCTATGTGACTGACTGTTCACTACACCACAGACTGGTGGTCCTCCAGGGTAACAGAAAGCTACGTGACTGACTGTTCACTACACCACAGACTGGTGGTCCTCCAGGGTAACAGAAAGCTACGTGACTGTGACTGTTCACTACACCACAGACTGGTGGTCCTCCAGGGTAACAGAAAGCTATGTGACTGACTGTTCACTACACCACAGACTGGTGGTCCTCCAGGGTAACAGAAAGCTACGTGACTGTGACTGTTCACTACACCACAGAGGAGTGGTCCTCCAGGGTAACAGAAAGCTATGTGACTGACTGTTCACTACACCACAGAGGAGTGGACCTCCAAGGTAACAGAAAGCTATGTGACTGACTGTTCACTACACCACAGACTGGTGGTCCTCCAGGGTAACAGAAACCTACGTGACTGTGACTGTTCACTACACCACAGAGGAGTGGTCCTCCAGGGTAACAGAAAGCTACGTGACTGACTGTTCACTACACCACAGACTGGTGGTCCTCCAGGGTAACAGAAACCTACGTGACTGTGACTGTTCACTACACCACAGACTGGTGGTCCTCCAGGGTAACAGAAAGCTATGTGACTGACTGTTCACTACACCACAGACTGGTGGTCCTCCAGGGTAACAGAAAGCTACGTGACTGACTGTTCACTACACCACAGAGGAGTGGTCCTCCAAGGTAACAGAAAGTTACGTGACTGACTGTTCACTACACCACAGAGGAGTGGACCTCCAAGGTAACAGAAAGCTACGTGACTGACTGTTCACTACACCACAGAGGAGTGGACCTCCAAGGTAACAGAAAGCTATGTGACTGACTGTTCACTACACCACAGAGGAGTGGTCCTCAGGGTAACAGAAAGCTACGTGACTGACTGTTCACTACACCATAGACTGGTGGTCCTCCAGGGTAACAGAAAGCTATGTGACTGACTGTTCACTACACCACAGACTGGTGGTCCTCCAGGGTAACAGAAAGCTACGTGACTGACTGTTCACTACACCACAGACTGGTGGTCCTCCAGGGTAACAGAAAGCTACGTGACTGTGACTGTTCACTACACCACAGACTGGTGGTCCTCCAGGGTAACAGAAAGCTATGTGACTGACTGTTCACTACACCACAGACTGGTGGTCCTCCAGGGTAACAGAAAGCTACGTGACTGTGACTGTTCACTACACCACAGAGGAGTGGTCCTCCAGGGTAACAGAAAGCTATGTGACTGACTGTTCACTACACCACAGAGGAGTGGACCTCCAAGGTAACAGAAAGCTATGTGACTGACTGTTCACTACACCACAGACTGGTGGTCCTCCAGGGTAACAGAAACCTACGTGACTGTGACTGTTCACTACACCACAGAGGAGTGGTCCTCCAGGGTAACAGAAAGCTACGTGACTGACTGTTCACTACACCACAGACTGGTGGTCCTCCAGGGTAACAGAAACCTACGTGACTGTGACTGTTCACTACACCACAGACTGGTGGTCCTCCAGGGTAACAGAAAGCTATGTGACTGACTGTTCACTACACCACAGACTGGTGGTCCTCCAGGGTAACAGAAAGCTACGTGACTGACTGTTCACTACACCACAGAGGAGTGGTCCTCCAAGGTAACAGAAAGCTACGTGACTGACTGTTCACTACACCACAGAGGAGTGGACCTCCAAGGTAACAGAAAGCTACGTGACTGACTGTTCACTACACCACAGAGGAGTGGACCTCCAAGGTAACAGAAAGCTATGTGACTGACTGTTCACTACACCACAGAGGAGTGGTCCTCAGGGTAACAGAAAGCTACGTGACTGACTGTTCACTACACCACAGACTGGTGGTCCTCCAGGGTAACAGAAAGCTATGTGACTGACTGTTCACTACACCACAGACTGGTGGTCCTCCAGGGTAACAGAAAGCTACGTGATTGACTGTTCACTACACCACAGACTGGTGGTCCTCCAGGGTAACAGAAAGCTACGTGACTGTGACTGTTCACTACACCACAGACTGGTGGTCCTCCAGGGTAACAGAAAGCTATGTGACTGACTGTTCACTACACCACAGACTGGTGGTCCTCCAGGGTAACAGAAAGCTACGTGACTGTGACTGTTCACTACACCACAGACTGGTGGTCCTCCAGGGTAACAGAAAGCTATGTGACTGACTGTTCACTACACCACAGAGGAGTGGTCCTCAGGGTAACAGAAAGCTACGTGACTGACTGTTCACTGCACCACAGAGGAGTGGACCTCCAGGGTAACAGAAAGCTACGTGACTGTGACTGTTCACTACACCACAGACTGGTGGTCCTCCAGGGTAACAGAAAGCTACGTGACTGTGACTGTTCACTACACCACAGACTGGTGGTCCTCCAGGGTAACAGAAAGCTACGTGACTGACTGTTCACTACACCACAGAGGAGTGGACCTCCAAGGTAACAGAAACCTACGTGACTGACTGTTCACTACACCACAGAGGAGTGGACCTCCAAGGTAACAGAAACCTACGTGACTGACTGTTCACTACACCACAGAGGAGTGGACCTCCAAGGTAACAGAAAGCTACGTGACTGACTGTTCACTACACCACAGAGGAGTGGACCTCCAAGGTAACAGAAAGCTACGTGACTGTGACTGTTCACTACACCACAGAGGAGTGGACCTCCAAGGTAACAGAAAGCTACGTGACTGTGACTGTTCACTACACCACAGAGGAGTGGACCTCCAGGGTAACAGAAAGCTACGTGACTGGCTGTTCACTACACCACAGAGGAGTGGACCTCCAGGGTAACAGAAAGCTATGTGACTGACTGTTCACTACACCACAGAGGAGTGGACCTCCAGGGTAACAGAAAGCTACGTGACTGACTGTTCACTACACCACAGAGGAGTGGACCTCCAGGGTAACAGAAAGCTACGTGACTGACTGTTCACTACACCACAGAGGAGTGGACCTCCAGGGTAACAGAAAGCTACGTGACTGTGACTGCTCACTACACCACAGAGGAGTAGGAGATGTGAAGTCCGGTGCTACAGACACGCCCCCTCTATGAGAGTTGCACAGGCACACATCTGGTGCAGGTACTGCTAGGAGCAGTAGCAGAGTGAGAGGCCCAATAACAATAACCCAATCACCACAGATAATGCCAAGAACCAAGTAAATGCAGTGATAGAAGCTGGACTGGGGCCACAGATAGCTTGCTTTGCACGTGTGGTCAATTTAGCATCCCAAAGGGGAATCTCAGTGAACCAGATGGACCGCCTCCTTGGGAGGACCAGGAAGGTGGTTTCCTTTTTCCACAGAAGCACAACAGCCGCTCATGTGCTTAAGACCAAGCAAGAAATGTTCCAGCTACCGACCCACAAGCTCATACACAATGTCACAACAAGATAGCACTCCAACATATCATGTGGAGTTCCTTCTTGAGCAGCAGACAGCTGTATACTCTGCACTGACAGACAAGACCCTGAAAAAAAATAAAGACATCGTCACCTTGTCTGATGATGACGTGAAAGTGGCAGAGGAGGTCCTCCAGGTGCTCAAACCCCTCAAAACGGTTACAACCCTATTGAGCTCTGAAACTGCACCATCTGTGTCCATGATCCTACCTCTGAAAACAAGGATTCGACAATCCAAGGCCCCAAGTGAGGAAGACAGCACCATCCCTAGAGATGTCAAGGCTGCAATTAGAGAGGACCTGAACCCCAGGTACCCCCCTGATGTACAGGACTACCTTCATAGATGTGCTGCACTGGATCCAAGGGTCAAGTCCCTGTCTGTTCAAGTCCCTATCTGTTCAAGTCCCTGTCTGTTCAAGTCCCTGTCTGTTCAAGTCCCTGTCTGTTCAAGTCCCTGTCTGTTCAAGTCCCTGTCTGTTCAAGTCCCTGTCTGTTCAAGTCCCTGTCTGTTCAAGTCCCTATCTGTTCAAGTCCCTGTCTCACCTAGACTCTGCCCTACACCGGAGGACATACAGTGATCTCACCACAGAGACTGTGGCCACTGAAGAGGTAAAATAAAAAATAAGAGTGAATGACTTAAATAACTAATATACTGTCGTCTAATCTTAGTCTACGTTATTGCTATCAGAATCATACATTCTTGATTTGGAATAATAATGGCTTTTATTACATTTTATTGCCACAATTATAGTTCTATGAAATGTGTAAACAAATAATTAGTTAGTTTAATAGATCAAGTCATTTCTTTCTGCGGGGTCAAGCCACAGAGCCGACAGGAGCAGACTCAGAGGCATCTCCTCCACAAAATAATTCGTCATGATGGAGCTTTTCAGGGAGACCTTTATGAGTAAGGACACAGGCAAGACGTTTGACAACACCATCAAAGAGGAGGTGGCATCCTACAAGACAGTGTCATTCCACTGGATGGTGATCCACTAACATGGTGATCCACTGGATGGTGATCCACTGGCATGGTGATCCACTAACATGGTGATCCACTGGATGGTGATTCACTAACATGGTGATCCACTGGATGGTGATCCACTGGCATGGTGATCCACTGGCATGGTGATCCACTAACATGGTGATCCACTGGATGTTGATCCACTAACATGGTGATCCACTGGCATGGTGATCCACTAACATGGTGATCCACTGGCATGGTGATCCACTGGCATGGTGATCCACTAACATGGTGATCCACTGGCATGGTGATCCACTAACATGGTGATCCACTACCATGGTGATCCACTGGATGGTGATCCACTAACATGGTGATCCACTAACATGGTTAATTCACTGGATGGTGATCCACTGGATGGTGATCCACTGGCATGGTGATCCACTAACATGGTGAGCCACTGGCATGGTGATCCATTAACATGGTGATCCACTGGATGGTGATCCACTAACATGGTGATCCACTAACATGGTGATCCACTAACATGGTGATCCACTAACATGGTGATCCACTAACATGGTGATCCACTAACATGGTGAGCCACTGGCATGGTGATCCATTAACATGGTAATCCACTGGATGGTGATCCACTAACATGGTGATCCACTAACATGGTGGAAAAACAATGAGTGTCAATAACCTCACATTGCCATGACAGCAAGATGCTATCTGGCTCTGCCTGGCACTTCAGTTCCAAGTGAGAGGGTGTTCTCCACGGCAGGGGACATAGTGACTGTTAAGAGGTCCCTCTCCCCAGGCAATGTAGACATCCTCATCTTTTAGAAAAGTAACGTGAAGTTATAAGCTCAGGTCTGCTTTGCTTTCTTTCTTTTGTACTTTTGTTTGATGATGTGGACACGGACTATTGTTACATTTACTATTGTCCAAAGGAAGAAGGTTTCATGCCTCATATTGCACTTTAATTTAACAATTGAGTATTGAATATTTTATTTAAAGATTTTATTTAAACATTGAAAAGTTCCTTGCTTCAAGTGTTCTTTAAGTAATAAATGGCAAGAATTGTTTTGTCTCCCTTTTTTTATAGCTGATCCAGAAAATGATCCGATCCGTGACTCAAAACCGTGATCCAATCCGATCCGCGACTCAAAAACGTGATCCAATCCGATCCGTGACTCAAAACCGTGATCCAATCCGTGACTCAAAACCGTGATCCAATCCGATCCGCGACTCAAAACCGTGATCCGATCCGCAACTCAAAACCATGATCCAATCCGTGACTCAAAACCGTGATCCAATCCGATCCGTGACTCAAAACAGTGATCCAATCCGATCCGCGACTCAAAACCGTGATCCAATCCGATCCGCGACTCAAAACCGTGATCCAATCCACGACTCAAAACCGTGATCCAATCCGATCCGTGACTCAAAACCGTGATCCAATCAGATCCGCGACTCAAAACCGTGATCCAATCCGCGACTCAAAACCGTGATCCAATCCGCAACTCAAAACCGTGATCCAATCACATCCGCGACTCAAAACCGTGATCCAATCCGATCCGCGACTTTTGTGAGTTGTGTGATCGGTTGCACCACTACCTCTCACCCTGCCCGAGTCTCATATCTAATCAACCCTCATAAGACACACTGAGAGGCAACACACACACACACACACACACACACACACACACACACACACACACACACACACAAAAACACACACACACACACACACACACACACACACACACACACACACACACACACACAGGGATGCAAAAACACAGCAACACAAAAAGGCATATACACACTCACACAGATCATCACACACTGAGGCATATACACACTCACACAGATCATCACACACTGAGGCATATACACACTCACACAGATCATCACACACTGAGGCATATACACACTCACACAGATCATCACACACTGAGGCATATACACACTCACACAGATCATCACACACTGAGGCATATACACTCACACAGATCATCACACACTGAGGCATATACACACTCACACAGATCATCACACACTGAGGCATATACACACTCACACAGATCATCACACACTGAGGCATATACACACTCACACAGATCATCACACACTGAGGCATATACACACTCACACAGATCATCACACACTGAGGCATATACACACTCACACAGATCATCACACACTGAGGGCATCACACAGATCACACACTGAGGCATATACACACTCACACAGATCATCACACACTGAGGCATATACACACTCACACAGATCATCACACACTGAGGCATATACACACTCACACAGATCATCACACACTGAGGCATATACACACTCACACAGATCATCACACACTGAGGCATATACACACTCACACAGATCATCACACACTGAGGCATATACACACTCACACAGATCATCACACACTGAGGCATATACACACTCACACAGATCATCACACACTGAGGCATATACACACTCACACAGATCATCACACACTGAGGCATATACACACTCACACAGATCATCACACACTGAGGCATATACACACTCACACAGATCATCACACACTGAGGCATATACACACTCACACAGATCATCACACACTGAGGCATATACACACTCACACAGATCATCACACACTGAGGCATATACACACTCACACAGATCATCACACACTGAGGCATATACACACTCACAGTCAGTCCAGGGTAAATTAAGTACTGACGCTCTACAGGGGCTCCAGAGATAATACTGCTGCCTCTGAATATCAATTCCTGCCTCTCTCACCCTCTCTAGCCCTCTCCTCTCCCTCTCTATCCCTCTCCCCACCCTCTCTATCCCTCTCCCCACCCTCTCTATCCCTCTCCCCACCCTCTCTCACCCTTTTTATCCCTCTCCCATCCTTCGCTCACCCTCTCTATCCCTCTCCCATCCCTCGCTCACCCTCTCTCTCTATCCCTCTCCCATCCCTCGCTCACCCTCTCTATCCCTCTCTCTCTATCCCTCTCCCCTCCCACCCTCTCTATCCCTCTCTCACCCTCTCCCCTCCCTCTCTCACCCTCTCCCACCCTCTCTATCCCTCTCCCCTCCCTCTCTATCCCTCTCCCCCCTCTCTATCCCTCTCCCCTCCCTCTCTATCCCTCTCTCACCCTCTCTATCCCTCTCCCTCCCTCTCTATCCCTCTCCCCCCTCTCTATCCATCTCCCCTCCCTCTCTATCCCTCTCCCCTCCCTCTCTATCCCGCTCCCCTCCCTCTCCATCCCTCTCCCCACCCTCTCTATCCCTCTCTCACCCTCTCTATCCCTCTCTCACCCTCTCTATCCCTCTCCCACCCTCTCTCACCCTCAATTCAATTCAAGGGTCTTTATTGGCATGGGAAACATTTGTTTACATTGCCATAGCAAGTGAAATGGATAAACAAAAGTGAAATAAACAACACAAAATTAACAGTAAACATTACACTCAGACAGGCTCCAAAAGAATAAAGACATTTCAAATGTCATATTATGTCCATATACAGTGTTGTAACGATGTGCAAATAGTTCAACTACAAAAGGGAAATAAATAAATATGGGTTGTATTTACATTGGTGTTTGTTCTTCACTGGTTGCCCCTTTCTTGTGGCAACACGTCACAAATCATGCTGCTATGATGGCACACTATGGTATTTCACCCAGTAGATATGAGAGTTTATCAAAATTAGATTTGTTTTCAAAGTCTTTGTGGGTCTGTGTAATCTGAGGGAAATATGTGTCTCTAATATGGTCATACATTTGGCAGGAGGTTAGGAAGTGCAGCTCAGTTTCCACCTCATTTTGTGAGCAGTGAGCACATAGCCTGTCTTCTCTTGGGAGCCATGTCTGCCTACGGCAGCCTTTCTCAATAGCAAGGCCTTACTCACTGAGTCTGTACATAGCTTTCCTTAATTTTGGGTCA